>NC_082343.1:117887485-117899985 GCF_027477595.1 Haemorhous mexicanus | reverse complement strand
TTTCTGGGAGCCCCAAATCCCATTTCTGGAGCCCCAAATCCCATTTTTGGAGCCCCAATCCCATTTTTGGAGCCCCAAACCCATTTCTGCAGCCCCAAATCCCATTTTTGGAGCCCCAATCCCATTTCTGGAGCCCCAAATCCCATTTTTGGAGCCCCTAATCCCATTTTTGGAGCCCTAATTCCATTTCAGGAACCCCAAATCCCATTTCTGACCCCATCCCCTCTCCACAGCCTCTCTGGCCCTGCACATCCCGAGCGCAGTCAGGGGCTGCCCTTTCCCTCCCAGGTATTTCTCCAGGATTTGGGGCTGTGCTGCCATTTGCATTTTCCCTTTTTCCCCAGCAGTAACTCAACAATTATTTACGTTAAGCAGGAAGAGAGCAGAGGCCCTTCCAGAGCTGCACATGAGGCTGCTGCTGCTGCTGCTGCTGCTGCTGCCTGAGTAATTCCAGCTCGATCGAAGCGAGCGAGCTAAAAATACTCCAGCCCCTGGCTGCAGGCAGTTCGAGGGGAATATTTAAAGCAGAGACCAGCCCCGGCTCAGCCCCCCCGGCCGGGCTGCTAACCCGATTGCTGCGGGGAAATTGAATTTCCCGTGCTCCGGGGGCTCCCGGCTCCCGCCGCCTCCCGCAGCGGGCACGCCGAGGAACATCAAAGGCTCATTAGCGGGGAAGGCTAATGACCTTGGCGAGGCATTAATTACATCCCCGAGCGAGAGCGGGGACGGCTTCATGGCAACGGAGGCAGAGAGGCGCGGTGTCCTGTCCCCATTCCCAGACTCCAGGGATCCCAGGGATCCAACAGATCCCAGAGATCCCAGAGATCCCAGACACCCCACAGAGCCCACAGATGCCAGAGATCCTAGAGATCCCACAGACCTCAGAGGTCCCAAAGATCCCACAGATCCCACAGATCCCAGAAATCCCGCAGATTTCACACACCCCACAGATCCCAGTTCCCCCATGTGGGGTGGGGACACACCCCCAGAGGATGAGGATGGAGCATCCCTGTGGGATCCTGGAGTGTTCCCCACACCCAGAGGGATGAAGATCTGTTCCCCACACCCAGAGGGATGAGGAACTCGTTCCCCACCCCCAGAGGATCACAGATCCCATTTCCCACACCCAGAGGATCACTGATCCCATTCCCCACCCCCAGAGGATCACTGATCCCATTCCCCACACCCAGAGGATCACAGATCCCATTCCCCACACCCAGAGGATCACTGATCCCATTCCCCACACCCAGAGGCTCACAGATCCCCTTCCCCACACCCAGAGGCTCACAGATCCCCTTCCCCACCCCCAGAGGCTCACGCTGCTCCAGGACATGGGATGGGAGAAGCTGAGTGTGCTGTGGCAGCCCGACACCCCCAGGGACAGACAAACTGCCCAGAACACAGCTGGAGAGGGGGCAGGGCCGTGGGGGTGCCTGCCCACACAGCCTGCAGCCTGGGCCATGCCTGCTGGGACAGCAGCAGGAATTCCCCATGGAAAGGGGGCTCAGGCCTTGGCACTGCCCAGGGAGCTCTGGAGCGCCCATCCCTGCAGGTGGCACCTGCATGTGGCACTCAGTGCCCTGGGCTGGGGACAAGGTTGGACTCCATGGTCTGGAGGGATTTTCCAGCCTGAATTCGGGCTCTGGGGCTCTGTGCTGTGCTTTGGATCCCTGCCAGGACCCGGCTCCTCAGCCATGCCAGCCAGGAACACTCAGGATCCATCCCAGGTGAGGGCACTGGGGCATGGCCCATGGCCTCTCCCACCAAAACCTCACCTGGAATGGTCCAAAAGCAGATCACTGACCAGACACACAAAGGCCTGGGCTGGGAGACACAGCCAGGACCCAGCACATCCCCTGCCAGGACCCAGCACATCCCCCTGCCAGGACCCAGCACATCCCCTGCCAGGACCCAGCACATCCCCCTGCCAGGACCCAGCACATCTCCCTGCCAGGACCCAGCACATCCCCCTTCCAGGACCCAGCACATCCCCTGCCAGGACCCAGCACACCCCCCTGAAAGGACCCAGCACATCCCCCTGCCAGGACCCAGCACATCCCCCTGAAAGGACCCAGCACATCCCCCTGCCAGGACCCGGCACATCCCCTGCCTGGGGACAGCAGTGTGACCAGGCTGTGTCACCAGGGAGGGTGGCAGCTGCGTGGGGACAGGAATGTGACCAGACCCTGTCCCCAGGGAAGGTGGCAGCTGCGTGGGAACAACAGCATGGCCAAATCGAGTCCCCAGGGAGGGTGGCAGCACCCTGGGGACGTCAGGGTGACCAGGCTGTGTCCCCAGGGCAGGGGGGTCCCGGGACAGGAGGGTTCCCTGGCTGGGGGGTCCCGGGGCACAGGGGGTCCCCTGGCAGTGCTGGGGGGTCTGGGGGCAGGGGGGGTCTGGGGACAGGGGTGTTCCCTGCCAGGGCAGGGGGTCCCGGGGCAGGGGGGTCCCGGGGCAGGACAGGGGGGTTCCCTGGCAGGGGGGTTCCCGGGGCAGAGGGGTTCTGGGGCAGGGGGTTCTCGGGGCAGGGGGGTTCTGGGGCAGGGGATTCTCGGGGCAGGGGGGTTCCCTGGGCAGGGGGGTCCGGGGCAGAGCAGGGGTGTTCCCTGCCAGGACAGGGGGGTTCCCTGGGCAGGGGGTGTCCCCGGCCGGGCCCCTGGTGCCCCCAGCCCCCCAGCAGGTCCCGTCCCAGCCCTTTGATCTCCCCACTGACGCAGCGCTGTTTGTTTTCATTCCCCTCCATCCCCCCAGCTGCGGCACGGAGAGCAGGGATCAGGAAACAATAAAATCTCGGTTACCACACAGAACGCCGCCTTTTCCTTTCAAAGCCTGACATTTTTGCTTTCATCCACCATCTCCACAGGGCTGGGGCATGTGCTGCCCCCCGCCCCCAGCCAGCGGGGCCCCGAGCGGGGCTCCCGGAGCTGCTGCGCTCAAGATGCTCGGGATGGCTCCCCCGGCACCGCCGCCCTCCCGGGGCTCCCGCGGCTCCGCTTCCCCTCCCGGCCGGGACTGCAAGGGCTGAAGGAGTTCCTGCTCCGAATGACCCCGGTTCTGCTCTCCCGGCCTTGGGCTCTTGGCTGGGAGCTGTGGCCGGGGGCACCGCAGCAGCAAAGCCTGCGGGAGCAGCCAGCCCGGCAGCTGAGCTCCCTGTCCCGGGACTTCCCTGCACTCCCAGGGACACGCTCAGGGGCCGATTTCCCTGTCCTTAAAAAAAAAACCAGCCTGGGAGCATCGTGCAGGCTGGACCCAGAGCAGAGCGGGGAGTGTCGCCGTGGCTGCTGCTCACACAGGGCAGAGAAGCCACCTCCTGGCCCAGGAAACGCCAAATTCCTGGAATCCGGGAATGGCCGCGGTTGGGAGGGATTTTAAATCCCAGCCAGGGCCACCTCTGCCACGGCAGGG
This sequence comes from Haemorhous mexicanus, assembly GCF_027477595.1. Taxonomy (NCBI): domain Eukaryota; kingdom Metazoa; phylum Chordata; class Aves; order Passeriformes; family Fringillidae; genus Haemorhous; species Haemorhous mexicanus. The sequence continues at coordinate 117,896,580 of NC_082343.1, read as the reverse complement.
ACACTGCCACTGTCCCAGGGTGTGCCAGTGTCCAGCCTGGCCTTGGGCAGTGCCAGGGATCCAGGGTGGGCACCCTGTGCCAGCCTGCCCACCCTGCCAGGGAACAATTCCTCACTCCCAAGATCCCACCCAGCCCTGCCCTCTGGCCCTGGGATCATTCCCTGGCTCTGTCCCTCTGTCCCTGTGAGAGCAGAGGGCTCTGCAGCCACGCTGGCTGTGCCCAGGGGCTGCTCTTGCCCCAGCATTTTTCAGGAAAACAGCAAAAATCTGGGAGAAGCGATGCCAGGCACGGGTGGGGGAGGAGGAGGAGCTGCACAGGACCTGGCCATGGCAGGGGACAGGCAGGCCTGGGGTGACACCGTGTCCTGAGGGCCACCGCTGGCTCCCCTCCCTTTCACCCTCAGAACCAGTCCTAAAGGGGCAAAACTTAAAATTCACATGAAGGGAGCAGAGGACTGGGGATGAAAAAAGGGGCAAAACTTGAAATTCACATGAAGGGAGCAGAGGACTGGGGATGAAAAAAGGGGCAAAACGTGAAATTCACATGAAGGGAGCAGAGGACTGGGGATGAAAGCCCCGTGAGGTGAACCCAGGACACCCCACCCCTCATCCCCCAGCCAACACCGACAGACACCCCAGCCCTGCACACACACAGGTGCTGTAATCTCCCAGACCAGCACCAAGCCAGACAGGGCACTGGAGGAGCTGGCCTGGCTGCTGGGGGCCAGCAGGATGGAAATGCAGGGCAGAGATGGGCCACGAGGGGTAAAACCAGAACCAGAGGGGTTAAACCAAGCCCAGCTGGGTTAAACCAAGCCCAGCTGAGGTAACCCAAGCCCAGCTGAGGTAAAACCAAAACCTGCTGGGTTAAACCAAACCCAGCTGAGTTAACCCAAACCCAGCTAAGGTAAACCAAGCCCAGCTGAGTTAAACCTAGCCTAGCTGAGTTAACCCAAACCCAGCTGAGTTAAACCTATCCTAGCTGAGTTAACCCAAGCCCAGCTGAGTTAACCCAAGCCCAGCTGGGTTAAACCAAGCCCAGCTGAGTTAACCCAAGCCCAGCTGAGTTAAACCAAGCCCAGCTGAGGTAACCAAAACCCAGATGAGTTAACCCAAGCCTAGCAGAGTTAACCCAAGCCCAGCTGAGTTAACCCAAGCCCAGCTGAGTTAAACCAAGCCTAGCAGAGTTAACCCAAGCCCAGCTGAGTTAACCCAAGCCCAGCTGGGTTAACCCAAGCCCAGCTGAGTTAAACCAAGCCCAGCTGAGTTAACCCAAGCCCAGCTGAGTTAACCCAAACCCAGCTGAGTTAACCCAAGCCCAGCTGAGTTAACCCAAACCCAGCTGAGTTAACCCAAGCCCAGCTGAGTTAACCCAAACCCAGCAGAGTTAACCCAAGCCTAGCAGAGTTAACCCAAGCCCAGCAGAGTTAAACCAAACCCAGCAGAGTTAACCCAAACCCAGCAGAGTTAACCCAAGCCCAGGTGGGTTAAACCAAGCCCAGCTGAGTTAAACCAAGCCCAGCTGAGTTAACCCAAGCCCAGCTGAGGTAACCCAAGCCCAGCTGAGGTAACCCAAGCCCAGCTGGGTTAACCCAGAGCCAGCAGCCCAGAGCTGGCCCTGCTGGGCTGCAGACCAGGTGCTCTCCAGCAGCCTGGGGGCAGAAATGGGAATTCAGGTGGACCTGCGGGGTCCTGCACAGCAGCTCCAGGGACATTTCTGGATCAGGTGGTGAGCAGAGGATGGAATTGAGCTGGATCCCAGCGCTGCCCCCTGGTGCAGTATTTCCATGATCCCCCTCGAGAAGCAGAGCTCGGGGAGGTGCTGGGGCAGGACTGGGCTCCTGTGCTGATGGAAGCTCCAGAGAGCTCTGGGGAGAAGAGCCAGCACCAGTGGGCTTTGACCATGAGAGGAACGGTGGGTCTGTCTTTGCAGAGCAGCTCTGGGTCTGCTGGGAGGTAAAACCAGCGCTGGGAGGTGAAAGAAACAATGGGAAGGATTCACTGATTGATGAGTGGAAAAAGAGATTTGCTTTACAAATAAATTTTAGTTTGCTGATAAATTAAATTAGACATTGAAAGATGAAAGGAACAATGGGGAAGAGAAAATACCCCTAAACTCGGTAAGAATTAAAAATGAAAAGGGAGGGTTATACATTAGAGGGGAAATCTCTGGTGTCAGGCGTTTTGGGAAGTCTGAACCTCTCAGGTCCCTCGGAAATGGGGAAAGAGAGAAGGGAAATGCAGCTGGGAAATTGGGATAAGAAGGAGGCTGCATCCTCCGAAAATTGGAGAGACCCCAGGGGATGCCCCGTGGCCTCTGCCTTGATTGGAATAAAGCCAAAAAGGGACTGCTCTGTCTCCTTTTGGGACATGAACCTCTGCTGTTTGAGGATGGATATTCCCAACAATCAGCTTTGTCCAGGGCACCCACGGGATCCCTCCTGGGCCAGGAGAGCCCAGGGACAGGGACAGGGACAGGGCCAGTGCCAGGGCAGGCTGGGGAGCAGCCACACACCCCCACCACAGAGGGACCTCGGTAATCCAGGGTGAGCTCTGCTGGCTCTTCACAGCCTGGAGAAAGAGCTCGGGGCTCCTGGGGGCTGGGGGGACACAAAGGGGGGGACACAGGGCCAGCAGGGGCTGGGACAGCACGGGGACACGGGGACACCAGCCCTGGGGCAGCTGGAAGGGTGGAGAGTCTGAAAACATCACTTGTGACCCTGAAATGTCCCAGGAATCACCACCCAGAAAAGGAGCCACCAGGAGGGACCTGCCGGGCCCCCGGGGGCGTTTGGGGCTGTCCCCAAAGGGTTTGGCAGCTCAGGTCCACGCTGAGGTCTGTGGCTCTGCAGCCTCGTGAAAACCAGGGGAAAAGGGCTCTGCATGGAAGAAGATCCTGGAGGATCCAGGAGGAATTCCTCAGGGACCCATCCACTTCAGGTTGTAATTAGGAGCACAAAAATAAGCTGGCTCTAATGACACTTCCTGATGACATCAGGGTGGGGATGAGTCACGAGCACAGAGGCAGAGCAGAGCCTCACTCACTGCTCTGGAGGCTGCGCTGGCGTGGGGAGCACTCAGCGTCTGAGAGCCCGGGCTGTGAGCCCAGCTCAGCCAGCAGGGCACTGCCAGCAGCCCAGCCCCAAACCCCCCAAATCCCCCAAACCCCAAATCCCAAATCCCCAAACCCCAAATGTCCAAATCCCCAAATTTCTAATCCCCAAACCCACAATCCCCAAACCCCCAAACCCCAAACCCCCAAATCCCCAATTCCTCAAACCCCCAATTCCCAATCCCCAAACCCCCAAATCCCTAAACCCCCAAATCCCCAATCCCCAAATCCCCAAAGTCCCAAACCCCCAAACCCCCAAACCCCCAAATCCCCAAACCCCAAAATCCCAATCCCCCAATCCCCAAATCCCCAATCCCCCAATCCCAATCCCCAATCCCCAAATCCCCAATCCCCAATCCCCAAATCCCCAAACCCCCAAATCCCCAATCCCCCAATCCCCAAATCCCCCAATCCCCAAACCCCCAAACCCCCAATCCCAAACCCCCACATCCCAAATCCCCAACCCCCAAATCCCCAAATCCCCAATCCCCAATCCCCAAACGCCCAAATCCCAAATCCCCAATTCCCCCAGATTCCCAAAAATCCACAATCCCCAAATTCCCAAACCCCCAAATCCCCAAACCCCAAAAGCCCCAAATCCCCCAATCCCCAAACCCCCAAATTCCCAAACCCCAAACCTCCAAATCCCAAACCCCCAAATCCCAAATCCCCAAATGCCAAATCCCCAACCCCCAAACCCCCAAATCCCAAACCCCCAAATCCCAAACCTCCAAATCCCAAACCCCCAAATCCCAAATCCCCAAATGCCAAATCCCCAGCCCCCAAATCCCAAATCCCAAACCCCCAAATCCCCAAACCCCCAATCCCCGAATCCCCCAAACCCCCAAACCCACAAATCCCCAAATCCCCAAACCCACAAATCCCCAAATCCCCAATCCCCAAATCCCCCAGCTCAGCGTTTTTGGGGGATTCCAGCCCAGTCTCAGGGTTTTTGGGGGATTTCATCCCAAACTCAGGGTTTTTGGGGGATTCCAGCCCAGTCTCAGGGTTTTTGGGGGATCTCAGCCCAGTCTCAGGGTTTTTGGGGGATTTCATCCCAGTTTCAGGGTTTTTGGGGGATTCCAGCCCAGTCTCAGGGTTTTTGGGGGATTCCAGCCCAGTCTCAGCGTTTTTGGGGGATTCCAGCCCAGTTTCAGGGTTTTTGGGGGATTCCAGCCCAGTCTCAGCGTTTTTGGGGGATTCCAGCCCAGTCTCAGGGTTTTGGGGGGATTCCAGCCCAATTTCAGCGTTTTTGGGGGATTCCAGCCCAGTCTCAGGGTTTTTGGGGGATCTCAGCCCAGTCTCAGGGTTTTTGGGGGATTCCAGCCCAGTCTCAGGGTTTTTGGGGGATTCCAGCCCAGTCTCAGGGTTTTTAGGGGATCTCAGCCCAGTTTCAGGGTTTTTGGGGGTATCCAGCCCAGTCTCAGCGTTTTTGGGGGATTTCATCCCAGTTTTAGGGTTTTTGGTGGATTCCAGCCCAGTCTCAGGGTTTTTGGGGGATTCCAGCTGGGTCTCAGGGTTTTTGGGGGATTCCAGCCCGGTCTCAGGGTTTTTGGGGGATTCCAGCCCAGTTTCAGGGTTTTTGGGGGATTCCATCCCAGTTTCAGGGTTTTTGGGGGATTCCAGCCCAGTCTCAGGGTTTTTGGGGGATTCCAGCCCAGTCTCAGCGTTTTTGGGGGATTCCAGCCCAGTTTCAGGGTTTTTGGGGGATTCCAGCCCAGTCTCAGCGTTTTTGGGGGATTCCAGCCCAGTCTCAGGGTTTTTGGGGGATCTCAGCCCAGTCTCAGGGTTTTTGGGGGATTCCAGCCCAGTCTCAGGGTTTTTGGGGGATTCCAGCCCAGTCTCAGGGTTTTTAGGGGATCTCAGCCCAGTTTCAGGGTTTTTGGGGGTATCCAGCCCAGTCTCAGCGTTTTTGGGGGATTTCATCCCAGTTTTAGGGTTTTTGGTGGATTCCAGCCCAGTCTCAGGGTTTTTGGGGGATTCCAGCTGGGTCTCAGGGTTTTTGGGGGATTCCATCCCAATTTCAGGGTTTTTGGGGGATTCCATCCCAGTTTCAGGGTTTCAAAGGGGAGAGGAGCTGGGAACGCTGGGGTGCCGAGGGGCAGAGGGGCACACAGAGCCAAACTCTCCTGGAGACCTCAGGCAGAGGGGAGAACTGCCAGGCAGGGGCATTGATCAAAGAAATAAAGTTATTATTATTATTATTATTATTATTATTATTATTATTATTATTATTATTATTATTATTATTTCTATTATTATTAATTTTTATTTTTATTTTTATTATTTTATTTTATTTTTATTTTTATTATTACTATTATTATTATTTCTATTATTATTATTTCTATTATTATTAATTTTAATTTTTATTAATTTTATTATTTTATTTTATTTTTATTTTTATTATTATATTATAATAATAATAATAATAATAATAATAATAATAATAATAATAATTATTATTATTATTATTATTATATTTGGGGGTTAGTTTTTTAATGTTATGATTATTATAAATAACAATAATTACAATGTTAATAAAATATAATAATATATACAATATATAATTATATAATTAGAATATACTATAAAATTATATAACTATATATGATAATTATAATTGCATAATTATAGAATTATAACATATAATTATATAATTAATAATAATAAAATTATTTATATTTTCGTTTTTATTTTAATAATAATAGTAGTAATTGCAATAATTGCAATAATATATAGTAATAATAATAATAATAATAATAATAATAATAATAATAATAATAATAATAATAATAATAATAATAATAATAATAAAATATTTGGAATGACCCAGGGACACCTCCTTTCCCAGCCCCAGCACTGGGAGGAGCTGACCTGGCTGCTGGGGGTGATCAGGATGGAAATGCAGGGCAGAGATGGGCCAGGAGAGGTAAAACCAAACCCAGCTGAGTTAACCCAAGCCCAGCTGAGTTAACCCAAGCCCAGCAGAGGCCAGACCCATGTCCCACGTTTGGCCATCCCCAATTCCTGCCCTGGGGCAGTGCAGAAGCAGCAGTGGCAGGGGAGCGGGAATGTTCCAGAGCCGCTGGAAAGGCTCTTTGAGGGGAAAAGCACCCGGCTGCTGGGGAGCAGGGTGGCAGAGCTGCACGCTGCTGCTCTGCCGGGAGAGGAGAGGCTGTGCACGGCCAAACCATCCCTGCACTCTGAGCTCCCCGAGCCTGCAGCTCCAGCGGCAGGGAAACCCCCCAGGAGGGGCTGGGCAGGGCAGGGAAACCCCCCAGGAGGGGCTGGGCAGGGCAGGGAAACCCCCCAGGAGGGGCTGGGCAGGGCAGGAAACCCCCCAGGAGGGGCTGGGCTGGGCAGGGCAGGGAAACCCCCCAGGAGGGGCTGGGCAGGGCAGGGAAACCCCCCAGGAGGGGCCGGGCAGGGCAGGGAAACCCCCCAGGAGGGGCCGGGCAGGGCAGGGAAACCCCCCAGGAGGGGCCGGGCAGGGCAGGGAAACCCCCCAGCCCTCCTGTCCCCGCTGTGCCTGACCCCACCGGGCACTGAGCGCCACTCCAGCCCTCGCTGGGACCCCTCCAGGGGCGTCCAGACCCCCAGAGACCCCTGGCACCTGCAGGAGATCACCTGAGAGCTGTGCAGAGCCTGCTCAGGAGGAGGAGAAGGGAGCCCAGACCTTGCCTGGAGGGGCTGGGGATGCTTGGGATGCTCAGAGGGGCTGGGGATGAGGAGCAGCAAAAGGAAAACCTCCAAAAACCAGAGCCCAGACCTTGCCAGGAGGGGCTGGGGATGCTCAGAGGGGCTGGGGATGTTTGGGATGTTCAGAGGGGCTGGGGATGTTTGGGATGCTCAGAGGGCTGGGGATGCTCAGAGGGGCTGGAGATGTTTGGGATGCTCAGAGGGGCTGGGGATGTTTGGGATGTTCAGGGGGGCTGGGGATGTTTGGGATGCTCAGAGCCAGCTCAGGGTGAGGAGCAGCAAAAGGAAAACCTCCAAAAACCGGAGCCCAGACTTGCCAGGAGCTGCTGGGGATATTCAGACCCAGCTCAGGGTGAGGAGCAGCAAACCCAGTCCTTGCCAAGAGGTGCTGGGGCACATTTGGGATGCTCAGAGCCAGCTCAGGATGAGGAGCTGAGAGCCCAGACCTTGCCTGAGGGGCTGGGCACGTTTGGGATGTTCAGAGGGGCTGGGGATGCTCAGAGCCAGCTCAGGGTGAGGAGCAGCAAAAGGAAAACCACCAAAAACCGGAGCCCAGACCTTGCCAGGAGGGGCTGGGGATGTTTGGGATGCTCAGGGGGGTGGGGATGTTTGGGATGCTCAGAGGGGCTGGGGATGTTTGGGATGCTCAGAGGGGCTGGGGATGTTTGGGATGCTCAGAGGGGCTGGGGATGTTTGGGATGCTCAGGGGGGCTGGGGATGTTTGGGATGCTCAGGGGGGCTGGGGATGCTCAGGGGGGCTGGGGATGTTTGGGATGCTCAGAGGGGCTGGGGATGTTTGGGATGCTCAGGGGGGCTGGGGATGTTTGGGATGCTCAGAGGGGCTGGGGATGTTTGGGATGTTCAGGGGGGCTGGGGATGTTTGGGATGTTCAGGGGGGCTGGGGATGTTTGGGATGTTGAGGGGGGCTGGGGATGTTTGGGATGCTCAGAGGGGCTGGGGATGCTCAGAGGGGTGGGGATGTTTGGGATGCTCAGAGGGGCTGGGGATGTTTGGGATGCTCAGAGGGGCTGGGGATGTTTGGGATGCTCAGGGGGGCTGGGGATGTTTGGGATGCTCAGGGGGGGCTGGGGATGTTTGGGATGCTCTGGTGGCAGCTGGGGGAGGGAAGGAGGGAGGGAAGAGCAATTCTGGCTCCAGGCTGAGCCCCCGAGGAGGCTCCTGTGACGTGTGTGGGGGAAGGGAGCTGTGCAGTCATCCTGGGGGAGAGCGCTGTGGGGCGGTGATGGAAACACCGCTGAAGGGTGGAAACAGTGATTAAGGATTAATCATTAATTAGTGATTAATGCTGCTCAGGGGGAGCACGGGCTGCCTGGATGCACGGGGCAGGGAGAGCAGCTCCAGGAGCTCGGGAGCTGCAGCTCCAGGTCCGAGCTGGGTGGGAAGGGGGAGAGGAGGGAGCCAGAATGTGGGCGAGGACAGAAAACTGGGGGAAATATTTAAATTCCTCCTGGCTTCCATCATTTCCTGGAACGCTTTCCCAACGTTTGCTGCAGTCCTCGAGGGCTCTGGGGGCTCGGGAAGCCGGGCTGGAGGGGAGCCCTGCCCAGGCAGGTGTGGTGGAGGCCAAGGTGAGGCCAGGGCAGCCAGGGCTGATTCCCTGGGGACTGGGATCTGGGGCCACAGGGCCTGGAAATGGCCCTGGCAGGGCAGGGACAGGAGAGAAATCCTGGGAAAACCCTGCTTTATCCAAGAGGGATGAGGGCACAGGGACAGGAGAGAAATCCTGGGAAAACCCAGAATTATTATTATTATTATTATTATTATTATTATTATTATTATTATTATTATTATTATTATTATTATTATTATTATTACTAGGGAGTTTTGTATGAGGGACCAGGGCACACGGTCAGGAGAGAAATCCTGGGAAAATCCCACATTGTCCATGAGGGACCAGGGCACAGGGACAGGAGCTGATGGGATGGGAGAAATCCTGGGAAAACCCTGGACTACTACTACTATTATTATTATTATTAATAATAATAATAATAATAATAATAATGATAATAATAATAATGATATAATGATAATGATAATGATAATAATAATGGGAGTTTTGTATGAGGGGCCAGGGCACAGGGACAGGAGCTGCTGGGATGGGAGAAATCCTGGGAAAACCCTGGACTATTATTATTATTATTATTATTATTATTATTATTATTATTATTATTATTATTGTAGAGGGAGTTTTGTATGAGGGGCCAGGGCACAGGGACAGGAGCTGCTGGGATGGGAGAAATCCTGGGAAAACCCTGGACTATTA
>NC_082343.1:117869985-117884985 GCF_027477595.1 Haemorhous mexicanus | reverse complement strand
TGACAGGGCGGAGGCACAGAGCTGCCTCATCGTGCTTCCAGCTCACCCTCCTCCTCCTCCTGCTGCTCTTCCTCCTCCTCCCTCTCAGCACTCCCAGTGATGCTCAGTCACGGTACCAGCCTCACGCTCCTCCTCCTCCTCCTGCTCCTCCTCCTCCTCTCTCAGCACTCCCAGTGATGCTCAGTCACGGTACCAGCCTCACCCTCCTCTTCCTCTTCCTCCTTCTCCTCCTCCTCTCTCAGCACTCCCAGTGATGCTCAGTCACGGTACCAGCCTCACCCTCCTCTTCCTCTTCCTCCTTCTCCTCCTCCTCTCTCAGCACTCCCAGCTATGGTCAGAGTCACGGTACCAGCCTCACCCTCCTCTTCCTCCTCCTCCTCCTCCTCCTCCTCCTGCTCCTCCCTCCCAGCACAGCAAGTGATGCTCAGTCACGGTACCAGCCTCACCCTCCTCTTCCTCCTCCTGCTCCTCCTCCTCCTCTCTCAGCACTCCCAGCGATGCTCAGTCACGGTACCAGCCTCACCCTCCTCTTCCTCTTCCTCCTCCTCCCTCTCAGCACTCCCAGCGATGCTCAGAGCGCTGCACACACCCCAGGCAGGCACAATTCCACTCCTGGAGGAATCCCAGAGTCCCTGAGGCTGGAAAAATCCCTCCCAGCCCATCCAGCCCAGCTGTGCCCCATCCCCACCTTGTCCCCAGCCCAGAGTGCCACCTCCAGGTGACACCCGCAGGGATGGGCACTCCAGCCCTCCCTGGGCAGTTCCTGCGCCCCCTTCCCACGGGGAATTCCTGCTGCAGCCCAAGAAGCAGCAGAGAGGGTGGCAGTGACCCTCCAGCAGTGCCGGGCTGCAGGCTGACCTGGTCCCCGGCACGGGGGGTGACCCTGCTGGGCTCCCTCAGCACTCCCAGCCCCCTCTGCCCTGCAGAAGGAGCTCCGGGGGCTCAGCAGCCCTGGGGAGGGCAGGAATGGCCCCAGCTCCCTCCCCTGGGCACTGGGAATGCAGCTGCACACGGCAGGGCAGCAGAGCGACCTTCAGGAAGGGCTGGGGGATCCACCAGCGCCGGGAGGGGGCTGGGGAAGCAGGAGCCCGGGATTTACAGAGCTGACAGGACCCCGAGGAAGCAGGATCCAAAAATTTACAGAGCTGACAGGACCCCGAGGAAGCAGGATCCAAAAATTTACAGAGTTGACAGGACCCTGAGGAGTTCCAGAATCCAAAAATTTACAGAGCTGACAGGACCCCGAGGAGCCCCAGGATTTACAGAGGACCCTGAGGAGCTCCAGGAGCCCAGGATTTACAGAGGAACCTCAGGAACCTGAGGAGCTCCAGGATTCACAGAGCTGACAGGACCCTGAGGAGCCCCAGGATTCACAGAGGACCCTGAGGAGCCCCAGGAGTTCCAGGATTTACAGAGGGACCAGAGGAAGCAGAATCCCCCCAGGATTTACAGACCTCAGAGGAACCTGGGGAAGCAGGAGCCCAGGATTTACAGAGGATCCTGAGCAGCTCCAGGAGTCCCAGGATTTACAGAAGAACCTGAGGAAGGAGAATCCCCCCAGGATTTACAGAGCTCAGAGGAACCTGGGGAAGTAGGATCCCACGATTTACAGGTGACCCTGAGCAGCTCCAGGAGTCCCAGGATGCACAGAAGAACCTGAGGAAGGAGGATCCCCCAGGATTTACAGAGCTCAGAGGAACCTGAGGAGTCCCAGGATCCCAGGATTTACAGAGGAACCTCAGGACCCTGAGGAGCCCCAGGATTTACAGAGGAACCTGAGGAGCTCCAGGAGCCCCAGGATTTACAGAGGGACCAGAGGAAGGAGAATCCCCCAGGATTTACAGAGCTCAGAGGAACCTGGGGAAGCAGGAGCCCAGGATTTACAGAGGATCCTGAGCAGCTCCAGGATTTAGGATCTGACAGGAACCTGAGAAGCTCCAGGAGCCCAGGATTTACAGATGACCATGAGCAGCTCCAGGAGTCCCAGGATTTACAGAGGGACCAGAGGAAGGAGAATCCCCCCAGGATTTACAGAGCTGACAGGACCCTGAGCAGCTCCAGGATTTACAGGTGACCCTGAGCAGCTCCAGGAGTCCCAGGATTTACAGAGGAACCTGAGAGCTCCAGGATCTACAGAGGAACCTGAGGAGTCCCAGGACTCCAGGATTTACAGAGCTGCCAGGACCCTGAGGAAGTAGGAGCCCAGGATTTACAGATGACCCTGAGCAGCTCCAGGAGCCCCAGGATTTACAGAGGAACCTCAGGAACCTGAGGAGCCCCAGGATTTACAGAGGACCCTGAGGAGCTCCAGGAGCCCCCCAGGATTTACAGGTGACCCTGAGCAGCTCCTGGAGTCCCAGGATGCACAGAAGAACCTGAGGAAGGAGGATCCCCCAGGATTTACAGAGCTCAGAGGAACCTGAGGAGTCCCAGGATCCCAGGATTTACAGAGGAACCTCAGGACCCTGAGGAGCCCCAGGAGTTCCAGGATTTACAGAGGAACCAGAGGAAGGAGAATCCCCCAGGATTTACAGAGCTCAGAGGAACCTGGGGAAGCAGGAGCCCAGGATTTACAGAGGCCCCTGAGCAGCTCCAGGAGTCCCAGGATGCACAGAGGAACCTGAGGAAGAAGGATCCCCCAGGATTTACAGAGCTCAGAGGACCCTGAGGAGCTCCAGGAGTCCCAGGATGCACAGAGGAACCTCAGGAACCTGAGGAGCCCCAGGATTTACAGAGGAACCTGAGGAGCTCCAGGAGCCCCAGGATTTACAGAGGGACCAGAGGAAGGAGAATCCCCCAGGATTTACAGAGCTCAGAGGAACCTGGGGAAGCTGGAGCCCAGGATTTACAGAGGACCCTGAGGAGCTCCAGGATCTACAGAGGAACCCGAGGAGTCCCAGGAGCCCAGGATTTACAGAGTTGACAGGACCCTGAGCAGCTCCAGGAGCCCAGGATTTACAGAGGGGACAGGACCCTGAGGAGCTCCAGGATTTACAGGGGAACCTGAGGAAGGAGGCTGCCCTGCCCCTCCTGTCCCTGATTCTGGGGACAGCCCGGGCTGCCCTGCCCCTCCTGTCCCTGTCCCTGATTTTGGGGACAGCCCGGGCTGCCCTGCCCCTCCTGTCCCTGATTCTGGGGACAGCCCGGGCTGCCCTGCCCCTCCTGTCCCTGTCCCTGATTCTGGGGACAGCCCGGGCTGCCCTGCCCCTCCGGGGGCTGCTCTGCCATGGAAACCCTCGGGGCATCAGCCAGCTGCTCGCTGGAGTGCTGCTGCACTGCCCCATGTCCCACATCCCGTGTCCCACACCCCAAATCCTCCATCCCAAATCCCACACCCCAAATCCCACATCCCCACATCCCAAATTCCCCATCCCATATCCCACATCTCACATCCCATATCCCAAATCCCATGTCCCACATCTCAAATCCCATGTCCCAAATCCCACATCCTATATCCCAAATCCCCCATCCCAAATCCCCCATCCCAAATCCCACACCCAGATCTCCAGGCAGTGCCTCGGGAGCAGACTTTGCTGCCTGAGGGCCACAGGTCCACACCTCACACCACAAATCCCAAATCCCCCATCCCACACCCCACATCCCTAATCCCACACCCCACACTCCAAATCCCACATCCTACACCCCAAATCCCACGTCCCACTCCCAAATCTCACACTCCACACTCCAAATCCCAAATACCAAATCCCAAATCCCACACTCCAAATCCCAAATCCCACGTCCCACACCGCACACCCCACACATCTCACACCCCAAATCTCACACTCCACACTCCAAATCCCACACTCCAAACCCCAAATCCCAAATCCCACGTCCCACTCCCAAATCTCACACTCCACACTCCAAATCCCAAATCCCAAATTCCAAATCCCCCATCCCACACCCCACATCCCTAATCCCACACCCCACACTCCAAATCCCACATCCTACACCCCAAATCCCACGTCCCACTCCCAAATCTCACACTCCACACCCCAAATCCCAAATCCCAAATCCCAAATCCCACGTCCCACACCGCACACCCCACACATCTCACACCCCAAATCTCACACCCCACACTCCAAACCCCAAATCCCACATCCCACATCCCACTCCCAAATCCCACACCCCACTCCCAAATCTCACACTCCACAATCCAAATCCCACATCCCAAATCCTAAATCCCCCATCCCACACCCCACATCCCTAATCCCGCCCCCCACACTCCAAATCCCACATCCCACTCCCAAATCCAACATTCCACTCCCAAATCTCACACTCCACACTCCAAATCCCAAATACCAAATCCCAAATCCCAAATCCCACGTCCCACACCGCACACCCCATACATCTCACACCCCAAATCTCACACCCCACACTCCAAATCCCAAATACCAAATCCCACACCCCACACCCCAAATCCCAAATCCCACGTCCCACACCGCACACCCCACACGTCTCACACCCCAAATCTCACACCCCACACTCCAAATCCCAAATTCCACGTCCCACTCCCAAATCTCACACTCCACACTCCAAATCCCAAATACCAAATCCCAAATCCCCCATCCCACACCCCACATCCCCAATCCCACACCCCACACTCCAAATCCCACATCCCACTCCCAAATCTCACACCCCACACTCCAAATCCCAAATCTCACACCCCACACTCCAAATCCAAAATCCCACACCCCACACCCCAGATCCCACATCCCACACCCCAAATCCCAAATCCCACACCCCAAATCCCACATCCCACGTCCCACACCCCAAATCCCACATCCCACACTCCAAATCCCAAATCCCACATCCCACACCCCAAATCCCAAATCCCACACTCCAAATCCCACACCCTACACCCCACACCCCAAATCCCACACCCCAAATCCCAAATCCCATGTCCCACGTCCCACATCCCAAATCCCACACCCCAAATCCCACACCCCAAATCCCAAATCCCCCCCCCAGATCTTCCTCAGCTCCCCCCCAGCAGGCTGCGAGCAGGACCCTCCCCCGAGCAGGGCACGGGAGCCCCAGCCCACCCCGCTGCCCGGGACACCGACCCTGCTCTGGGCTCCAACGACAGAAAACCCCAAAGTTTTTCTTCTTAGAAAGGAAAAGGGCTCCTGGGACGGAAAGGTGTGACTGAGCTGAGCCCGCGGCCGCAGGCGCTGCTGCTCACGGAGCCCCGGGGCAGGAATGTCCCTGGAGACCCCTGGGCCGGGACTGCTCTGCTGGGCAGCGGGGAACCGCAGGGAAAAACGGAACCCGATCCGATTCCCTCCTCCTGGGCTGGCTGCTAAACTGTGTTTAAAGTTGTGTTCCGCAGGTGATTGTTTCACTGCTTTGGTGGGAATTGTTTTCACTCTTTGGCCAGTCAGGGTCAGGCTGTGCCAGCACTCGGAGTTTTCGTCATTGTCCTTTTAGCCTTCTGTCTGTGTCCTTTCAGTTCTTTAATATCATTTAGTTTCATAAAGTAATAAATTAGCTGAGACAGTGAGTCCCCGTGCCCTGTGCCACCCAGCCTGCCCTGCAGGGACAGCCACAGCGAGTCCCTGTGCCACCAACCCTGTCCTGCAGGGACAGCCACAGCCAGTCCCTGTGCCACCAACCCTGCCCTGCCAGGGACAGCCACAGCCAGTCCCTGTGCCCTGTGCCACCAACCCTGCCCTCCTGCCAGGGACAGCCACAGAGAGTCCCTGTGCCACCAACCCTGCCCTGCAGGGACAGCCACAGCGAGTCCCTGTGCCACCAACCCTGCCCTGCAGGGACAGCCACAGCCAGTCCCTGTGCCACCCAGCCTGCCCTCCTGCCAGGGACAGCCACAGCGAGTCCCTGTGCCACCAACCCTGCCCTGCAGGGACAGCCACAGCCAGTCCCTGTGCCACCAACCCTGTCCTGCAGGGACAGCCACAGCGAGTCCCTGTGCCCTGTGCCACCCACCCTGCCCTGCAGGGACAGCCACAGAGAGTCCCTGTGCCCTGTGCCACCAACCCTGCCCTGCAGGGACAGCCACAGCGAGTCCCTGTGCCACCAACCCTGCCCTGCAGGGACAGCCACAGCGAGTCCCTGTGCCACCCAGCCTGCCCTCCTGCCAGGGACAGCCACAGCGAGTCCCTGTGCCCTGTGCCACCAACCCTGCCCTGCAGGGACAGCCACAGCGAGTCCCTGTGCCCTGTGCCACCAACCCTGCCCTCCTGCCAAGGACAGCCACAGCCAGTCCCCGTGCCCTGTGCCACCAACCCTGCTCTGCAGGGACAGCCACAGCCAGTCCCTGTGCCACCAACCCTGCCCTGCAGGGACAGCCACAGCCAGTCCCTGTGCCCTGTGCCACCAACCCTGCCCTCCTGCCAGGGACAGCCACAGCCAGTCCCTGTGCCCTGTGCCACCAACCCTGCCCTGCAGGGACAGCCACAGAGAGTCCCTGTGCCACCAACCCTGTCCTGCAGGGACAGCCACAGAGAGTCCCTGTGCCCTGTGCCACCAACCCTGCCCTCCTGCCAGGGACAGCCACAGAGAGTCCCTGTGCCACCAACCCTGCCCTGCAGGGACAGCCACAGCCAGTCCCTGTGCCCTGTGCCACCAACCCTGCCCTCCTGCCAGGGACAGCCACAGAGAGTCCCTGTGCCACCAACCCTGTCCTGCAGGGACAGCCACAGAGAGTCCCCGTGCCCTGTGCCACCAACCCTGTCCTGCAGGGACAGCCACAGCCAGTCCCTGTGCCCTGTGCCACCCAGCCTGCCCTGCAGGGACAGCCACAGCCAGTCCCTGTGCCCTGTGCCACCAACCCTGCCCTGCAGGGACAGCCACAGTGAGTCCCTGTGCCCTGTGCCACCAACCCTGCCCTGCAGGGACAGCCACAGTGAGTCCCTGTGCCCTGTGCCACCAACCCTGCCCTGCAGGGACAGCCACAGTGAGTCCCTGTGCCCTGTGCCACCAACCCTGCCCTGCAGGGACAGCCACAGAGAGTCCCTGTGCCACCAACCCTGCCCTGCAGGGAGCCAGAGCCCCTCCAGTGCCACCAGCCTGGGGCAGGTCTGCTGAAACCCACAGGGAATTCAAACTGCAGAGAAATAGAAAGTTTTAACTGAAAGTTTTAAATGGTATTTTAACTGAAGTTTGGTGTTTTAACTGAAGTTTTGCTGTTCTAACTGAATTTTGGTGTTCTAAATGAATTTTTAGTGTTTTAACTGAAATTCTACTGTCCTAACTGAAGTTTTGGTGTTCTAAATGAATTTTTAGTGTTTTAACTGAAGTTTTGGTGTTATTGGTGTTCTAGCTGAAGTTTTGGTGGTTCTAACTGCAGTTTTTATGTTCTAACTGAATTTTGGTGTTCTACACTGAATTTTGGTGTTCTAAATGTAGTTTTACTGTTCTAACTGAAGTTTTACTGTTCTAACTGAATTTTGCTGTTCTAACTGAAGTTTTGCTGTTCTAACTGAAGTTTTGGTGTTCTATACTGAATTTTGCTGTTCTAACTGAAGTTTTACTGTTCCAACTGAAGTTTTGGTGTTCTATACTGAATTTTGCTGTTCTAACTGAAGTTTTGGTGCTCTAACTGTAGTTTTACTGTTCTAACTGTAGTTTTACTGTTCTAAGTGAAGTTTTACTGTTCTAACTGAAGTTTTGCTGTTCTAACTGAAGTTTTGGTGCTCTATACTGAATTTTGCTGTTCTAACTGAAGTTTTGCTGTTCTAACTGAAGTTTTGGTGCTCTATACTGAATTTTGCTGTTCTAACTGAAGTTTTGCTGTTCTAACTGAAGTTTTGGTGCTCTATACTGAATTTTGCTGTTCTAACTGAAGTTTTGCTGTTCTAACTGAAGTTTTGGTGCTCTATACTGAATTTTGCTGTTCTAACTGAAGTTTTGGTGCTCTATACTGAATTTTGCTGTTCTAACTGGTGCAGTCCAGGGCCAGTGCCCAGGGCCAGGCTGGACAGGGCTGGCAGCCCCTGGGACAGTGCCAGGTGTCCCTGCCATGGCAGGGTGGCCCTGCAGGGGATTTCTGTCCCCCCAAGCCAGAGCAGCCAGTGCTGCCCTGCCCTGGTCCCACGGGCAGGAGTGTGCCTCTGCTTGGTGGGGTGACAAAACTGGGGTTTGCTCCTTTAGAAGGAAAGAGGCCCAGAAGTTTCTCTCCTGGATTAGGTGAAAAGACACCTCACAGGACCTGGGGGAATCACCTCAAACTTAAGGATGGACAATTGGACAGGAGCAAAAAGTTTCACCCGAGCAACTGACTAGAAAAAGAAGAGAACAAAGAAACAAAATCCTTTTGTGAGGTGTTTTACCAAGAGCAAGAGCCTCTAGCACTTGGCTCAGCTCTTCTGTCTGTTATTTTGCCTTTTATAAAACCTTTTTGTTTCCAGCACTGCCACAGAAGCCACCCTGCTGATTTTGTGCCTCCAGGGGTAGCTGAGCTCTCCTGGGTGTGTTAGAGACCTCCAGGAGCTGGTGAGCCCTGGCTGGCAGAGGTGACTTTACCACCTGAGCACAGAGTGAGTGCCCAGAGCATCACCCCAGGCACAGCACTCAGAGTCCTGAGCTGGGCAGCAGGGCAGGGTTAGGGCAGGACTGAGCTGCCCAGGGTCTGCAGAGCCAGCTCTGCTGGGAGCAAACCTGGGCTGCTCCCAGAGGAGACACCGAGGGCAGGGCAGTGCCTGCAGGGGCTTCTTCAGGAGCCCTCATCTCTCCCTCAGCCCCCCGGGGTGAAACCCAACAGGGAGAGGGGCACAGAGAGGAAAGGTGATGTTCACCTGAGTGGGCTTTGCTCAGAACCACCCATGGCATGGGTTGGGTGGGAAGGGAGCCCAGAGCCCAGCCAGGGCCACCCTGCCATGGCAGGGACACCTGGCACTGTCCCAGGGGCTGCCAGCCCTGTCCAGCCTGGCCCTGGGCACTGGCCCTGGACTGCACCAGTTAGAACAGCAAAATTCAGTATAGAGCACCAAAACTTCAGTTAGAACAGCAAAATTCAGTTAGAACAGCAAAATTCAGTTAGAACAGCAAAATTCAGTTAGAACAGCAAAATTCAGTTAGAACAGCAAAATTCAGTATAGAGCACCAAAATTCAGTTAGAACATTAAAACTTCAGTTAGAACACCAAAACTTCAGTTAGAACAGCAAACTTCAGTTAGAACAGTAAAACTTCAGTTAGAGCAGCAAAATTCAGTTAGAACACCAAAACTTCAGTTAGAACATTAAAACTTCAGTTACAACACTAAAAACTTCAGTTAGAGCAACAAAAATTCAATTACAACACCAAAATTTCAGTTAGAACAGCAATACTTCAGTTAAAACACCAAAACTTCAGTTAAAATACCAAAATTCAGTTAGAACATTAAAACTTCAGTTAGAACAGCAAAACTTCAGTTAGAACATTAAAACTTACAGTCAAAACACCAAACTTCAGTTAAAACACCAAAATTCAGTTAGAACAGCAAAACTTAATTTAAATCACCAAAACTTTCTGTTTCTGCTGCTTTAACTCCCTGTGGGTTCCAGCAGCCCTGCCCCAGGCTGGCTCCCTGGAGGGGCAGGTACCCAGCAGTAAATCCCAAGCCCAGGGCCAGCCCTTCTCTGCAGCCCCAGTTTGGGTCTCAGGAGGATTCTGCTGGCTGGAACAACTCCTGTTTCCCTGTGATAAATGAAGAACAGCCCCCGAGGCTGCAGGGGAGCATCAGGTGAGGCTGAGGCTGCAGCTGGAGCTGATCTGGGGCAGGGCTGCTCTGGGGATGCGCTGGTGCCAGGGCCAGCTCCTCTGCCCAGCACTGACAGAGGTGTGAGGTGTGAGGTGTGAGATGTGAGCTGTGAGCTGTGAGCTGTGAGCTCTGGGCTGTGAGCTGTGAGCTGTGAGCTGTGAGCTGTGAGCTGTGCTGTGAGCTGTGAGCTGTGAGCTGTGAGCTGTGAGCTGTGAGCTGTGAGCTGTGAGCTGTGAGCTGTGAGCTGAGCTGTGAGCTGAGCTGTGAGCTGTGAGCTGAGCTGTGAGCTGTGAGCTGTGAGCTGTGAGCTGTGCTGTGAGCTGTGAGCTGAGCTGTGAGCTGTGAGCTGTGAGCTGTGAGCTGTGAGCTGTGAGCTGTGAGCTGTGAGCTGTGAGCTGAGCTGTGAGCTGTGAGCTGTGAGCTGAGCTGTGAGCTGTGAGCTGTGAGCTGTGAGCTGTGAGCTGAGCTGTGAGCTGTGAGCTGTGAGCTGTGAGCTGTGAGCTGTGAGCTGTGCTGTGAGCTGTGAGCTGTGAGCTGTGAGCTGTGAGCTGTGAGCTGTGCTGTGAGCTGTGAGCTGTGAGCTGTGAGCTGAGCTGTGAGCTGTGAGCTGTGAGCTGTGAGCTGTGAGCTGAGCTGTGAGCTGTGAGCTGTGAGCTGTGAGCTGTGAGCTGTGAGCTGTGAGCTGTGAGCTGTGAGCTGAGCTGTGAGCTGTGAGCTGTGAGCTGTGAGCTGTGAGCTGTGAGCTGTGCTGTGAGCTGTGAGCTGTGAGCTGTGAGCTGAGCTGTGAGCTGTGAGCTGTGAGCTGTGAGCTGTGAGCTGAGCTGTGAGCTGTGAGCTGTGAGCTGTGAGCTGTGCTGTGAGCTGTGAGCTGTGAGCTGTGAGCTGTGAGCTGTGAGCTGTGAGCTGTGAGCTGTGAGCTGTGAGCTGAGCTGTGAGCTGAGCTGTGAGCTGTGAGCTGAGCTGTGAGCTGTGAGCTGTGAGCTGTGAGCTGTGCTGTGAGCTGTGAGCTGAGCTGTGAGCTGTGAGCTGTGAGCTGTGAGCTGTGAGCTGTGAGCTGTGAGCTGTGAGCTGTGAGCTGAGCTGTGAGCTGTGAGCTGTGAGCTGAGCTGTGAGCTGTGAGCTGTGAGCTGTGAGCTGTGAGCTGAGCTGTGAGCTGTGAGCTGTGAGCTGTGAGCTGTGAGCTGTGAGCTGTGCTGTGAGCTGTGAGCTGTGAGCTGTGAGCTGTGAGCTGTGAGCTGTGCTGTGAGCTGTGAGCTGTGAGCTGTGAGCTGAGCTGTGAGCTGTGAGCTGTGAGCTGTGAGCTGTGAGCTGAGCTGTGAGCTGTGAGCTGTGAGCTGTGAGCTGTGAGCTGTGAGCTGTGAGCTGTGAGCTGTGAGCTGAGCTGTGAGCTGTGAGCTGTGAGCTGTGAGCTGTGAGCTGTGAGCTGTGCTGTGAGCTGTGAGCTGTGAGCTGTGAGCTGAGCTGTGAGCTGTGAGCTGTGAGCTGTGAGCTGTGAGCTGAGCTGTGAGCTGTGAGCTGTGAGCTGTGAGCTGTGAGCTGTGAGCTGTGAGCTGTGAGCTGTGAGCTGTGAGCTGAGCTGTGAGCTGTGAGCTGTGAGCTGTGAGCTGTGAGCTGTGAGCTGAGCTGTGAGCTGTGAGCTGTGAGCTGAGCTGTGAGCTGTGAGCTGTGAGCTGTGAGCTGTGAGCTGTGAGCTGTGAGCTGTGAGCTGTGAGCTGTGAGCTGTGAGCTGTGAGCTGAGCTGTGAGCTGTGAGCTGTGAGCTGTGAGCTGTGAGCTGTGAGCTGTGAGCTGTGAGCTGTGCTGTGAGCTGTGAGCTGTGAGCTGAGCTGTGAGCTGTGAGCTGTGAGCTGTGAGCTGTGAGCTGTGAGCTGAGCTGTGAGCTGTGAGCTGTGAGCTGTGAGCTGAGCTGTGAGCTGTGAGCTGTGAGCTGTGAGCTGAGCTGTGAGCTGTGAGCTGTGAGCTGTGAGCTGTGAGCTGTGAGCTGTGAGCTGTGAGCTGTGAGCTGTGAGCTGTGAGCTGTGCTGTGAGCTGTGCTGTGAGCTGTGAGCTGAGCTGTGAGCTGTGAGCTGTGAGCTGTGAGCTGTGAGCTGTGAGCTGTGAGCTGAGCTGTGAGCTGTGAGCTGTGAGCTGTGAGCTGTGCTGTGAGCTGTGCTGTGAGCTGTGAGCTGTGAGCTGTGAGCTGTGAGCTGAGCTGTGAGCTGTGAGCTGTGAGCTCTGCTGTGAGCTGTGAGCTGTGAGCTGTGAGCTGTGAGCTGTGAGCTGTGAGCTGTGAGCTGAGCTGTGAGCTGTGAGCTGTGAGCTCTGCTGTGAGCTGTGAGCTGTGAGCTGTGAGCTGTGAGCTGTGAGCTGTGAGCTGAGCTGTGAGCTGTGAGCTGTGAGCTGTGCTGTGAGCTGTGAGCTGTGAGCTGTGAGCTGTGAGCTGAGCTGTGAGCTGTGAGCTGTGAGCTGTGAGCTGTGAGCTGTGAGCTGTGAGCTGTGAGCTGTGAGCTGTCAGGCTGTCTCAGGCTGTGTCAGGCTGTGTGCTCTCAGGCTGTGTCAGGCTGTGTCAGGCTGTGTCAGGCTGTGTCAGGCTGTGAGCTCTCAGGCTGTGTCAGGCTGTGTCAGGCTGTGTCAGGCTGTGTCAGGCTGTGAGCTGTCAGGCTGTGAGCTGTCAGGCTGTGTCAGGCTGTGTCAGGCTGTGTCAGGCTGTCAGGCTGTGTCAGGCTGTCAGGCTGTGTCAGGCTGTGTCAGGCTGTGAGCTCTCAGCCTGTCAGGCTGTGTGCAGCACTGCTTTCTGAGGCAGGGCTCTCACCCTGAGCTGGGGCCGTGCAGCAGCTCCGGGGAGGGGATCCCTGCCCTGCCTGACCCCCTCTGAGCCAGCAATGCCCCACCTCAGCTCCCCCAGGCCCTGGCTCCAGCACTTTTCTGTGATGCCAAGCAGCTCCAGGCCTGTGTTTGCTGGGCTGCTCTATCCTGCTTCCAGCCTGCTTCCAATCAGCTGTAGCTAAAAAAAATCTAAAAACCCTCAACCCCAGAGTTAAAGGGTTCTGCTCTTGCAGCAGAGCCATAACTGGTCCCATTGTCAAGGGGATCCTTGGCCAGAGGGGAGACACCCAACACCCTCAGCCACTGTCCCTGCCAGGGGCACAGAGATCTCCTGCCTGCCACAGCCAGGGTGTCCTCAAAGGGGAATGGACAATGACTGGGGACAGGATTCCTCCATGGAATTCCTCCACCTCAAACCCAGCCCATGCTACCCTGCCATGGCAGGGACACTGCCACTGTCCCAGGGTGTGCCAGTGTCCAGCCTGGCCTTGGGCACTGCCAGGGATCCAGGGTGGGCACCCTGTGCCAGGGCCTGCCCACCCTGCCAGGGAACAATTCCCAATTCCCAAGATCCCACCCAGCCCTGCCCTCTGGCACTGGGAGCCATTCCCTGGCTCCTGTCCCTCTGTCCCTTGTCCCCAGTCCCTCTCAGCTCTCCTGGAGCCCCTTCAGGCCCTGCCAGGGGCTCCAGGATCTCCCCAGAGCTCAGTTTTTCCCTTGCACCCCCCAGATCTGCAGCCCACAGGATTTGTGTGCTGAGAATCAGAAGCCCAGCCCGGAGCCCTGGCAGGCAGCAGCACCTTGGGATCCCAGGATCCCAGCTGGGCTGGGTGGGGAGGGAGCTCAGAGCCCCCCCAGTGCCACCCCTGCCATGGCAGGGACACTGCCACTGTCCCAGGGTGTGCCAGTGTCCAGCCTGGCCCTGGGCACTGCCAGGGATCCAGGGTGGGCACCCTGTGCCAGCCTGCCCACCCTGCCAGGGCACAATTCCCAAGATCCCATCCCAATTTGCCGTGGTTCAGGCTGGAGCCATCACTCCTTGCCCTGTCCCTGCAGTGACTGTCCCTCTCCACCCCCGGGGAGGCTCCCAGAGCCCCCTCTCCTGCAGCAGAGCAGCCCCCAGGGCTGCAGCCCCCCGTGCCACGGGGCTGTGTCCCCCTGCCGCCCTCCCCCTGCCCCCAGCCCCCGGGCAGGAGGGTCTTTGTGGGCTGGGGAGGTGGAGAACCAACTGGAGAGGGGCCAAGAGCGCCTCTGGAGAAAGCAGCCACTTCAAAAAGACAAAAGCTTCCAGCACAGTCAGAGCAGAGAGTGATTTATGCCCAGCCCGGCTGGGTCGGGCCGTCCCTAAAGCCTGGAGCTGCTCAGAACATGCCTCGACAAGATGCTCAGTGCTTCCTTTGAAAGAGACAGCCCTGTCGAGGGAGGAGGTGGGAAAAGGGATGGTTCCCAACAGAGGAAAGGGCCAAACCAGAGCAATAAAATCTGTGCAGCAGATGGCGAACGGAGCCCCAAATTGCTGCCAGCTGTTTGCAACCTTTGCCCAGAGGAATGAATTTCATGTGAGGTCAAGAAACCCCAAACTGCCATTTCCTCCTTGCTGCTAATCAGGGCCAGGTGGCACCAGATGTGGATCCAGATGTGCCTCCCGTGGCTCTGGCTGCCCTGCCACGCCGGGGATGGCACTGCAGATGCACCCAGAGAGACACCAGGATGCCAACTGTGGCCCTGATTTTTTAGGATTTTTTTTAAGCTTTTTGATGTTGACATTCCTGTGGAGAACTTTCTCACACACTTTCTGTAAGTACTCATTGTTTTGCATTCTTTTCTGGAGGAGGAGGAGAGATTTGGTGGGCTGTTGGTTTGTCCAGTGTCACTGGAGAGGTGGCACTGTCACCCTCCAATCCAGGGTCACTTTTGGAAAGCCATAAATGTTGGGGTCAGAAGTTAAACTGCCCTTTTCCCACCCTGAGAGCAGCAGTGTGCTCCCGTGTTCTTCGTGTCCCGTGGCCACAGCCAAGTGTCTGGCAGTGAGCTGGGGGCTCTGGGGGCTCTGGGAGCCCTGCTCACCCTGCAGGCTGGAGCTGCCTTCTGCTGCTCCTGCCAGCACTGGGCAGGGAAGGAACTGGGTGAGCTTCTTCTGAAGTGCATGGAACAGAAGGTTCTGGGGACTGCCCACCCTGGCAGCGCCCGAGGCCAGGCTGGACGGGGCTGGGGGCACCCTGGGACAGCAGGAGGTGTCCCTGCCATGGCACTGGGTGGGATTTAAGGTCCTTGTTGGGAAGGATGAAGGTTTGACAGGAAAGTCTCACAGCTATGTGTGCTTGGCAGAAAGATTTTTAAATGCAGAATCTGAAGAAGGAACAGAGGTGGAAGCAAGTTTTGATATAGAAGAAAAGAATTGCTGAGCCAGCCTGACTGGATAACCAAGGAGCAAAGGGTGTGTTAGTGAGCAGGGGTTTTATGGCTCAGAGCAAAGGATAAACCCACCCCAAACATGA
>NC_082343.1:117669985-117864985 GCF_027477595.1 Haemorhous mexicanus | reverse complement strand
CTGTCCTGGGACATTCCTGCTGCTCTGGGACATTCCTGCTGTCCTGGGACATTCCTGCTCTGTCCTGGGACATTCCTGCTCTGTCCTGGGACATTCCTGCTGCTCTGGGACATTCCTGCTGTCCCTGGGACATTCCTGCTCTGTCCTGGGACATTCCTGCTCTGTCTTGGGACATTCCTGCTCTGTCCCTGGGACATTCCTGCTGTCCCTGGGACATTCCTGCTGTCCCTGGGACATTCCTGCTGTCCCTGGGACATTCCTGCTGTCCTGGGACATTCCTGCTCTGTCCTGGGACATTCCTGCTGTCCTGGGACATTCCTGCTCAGCTCTGGGACATTCCTGCTGTCCTGGGACATTCCTGCTCTGTCCTGGGACATTCCTGCTGTCCCTGGGACATTCCTGCTGTCCTGGGACATTCCTGCTCTGTCCTGGGACATTCCTGCTCTGTCCTGGGACATTCCTGCTGTCCTGGGACATTCCTGCTGTCCTGGGACATTCCTGCTCTGTCCCGGGACATTCCTGCTCTGTCCTGGGACATTCCTGCTGTCCTGGGACATTCCTGCTGTCCTGGGACATTCCTGCTCTGTCCTGGGACATTCCTGCTGTCCTGGGACATTCCTGCTGTCCTGGGACATTCCTGCTCTGTCCTGGGACATTCCTGCTCTGCTCTGGGACATTCCTGCTGTCCCTGGGACATTCCTGCTGTCCTGGGACATTCCCGCTGTCCTGGGACATTCCTGCTGCTCTGGGACATTCCTGCTCTGTCCTGGGACATTCCTGCTGTCCTGGGACATTCCTGCTCTGTCCTGGGACATTCCTGCTGTCCTGGGACATTCCTGCTCTCCTGGGACATTCCTGCTCTGCTCTGGGACATTCCTGCTGTCCTGGGACATTCCTGCTCTGCTCTGGGACATTCCTGCTGTCACTGGGACATTCCTGCTCTGCTCTGGGACATTCCTGCTCTGTCCTGGGACATTCCTGCTCTGTCCCGGGACATTTCTTGCTGTCCTGGGACATTCCTGCTCTGCTCTGGGACATTCCTGCTCTGTCCTGGGACATTCCTGCTGTCCCTGGGACATTCCTGCTGTCCCTGGGACATTCCTGCTCTGTCCTGGGACATTCCTGCTCTGCTCTGGGACATTCCTGCTGTCCTGGGACATTCCTGCTCTGTCCTGGGACATTCCTGCTGTCCTGGGACATTCCTGCTGTCCTGGGACATTCCTGCTCTGTCCTGGGACATTCCTGCTGTCCTGGGACATTCCTGCTCAGTCCTGGGACATTCCTGCTCTGTCCTGGGACATTCCTGCTGTCCTGGGACATTCCTGATCTGTCCTGGGACATTCCTGCTGTCCTGGGACATTCCTGCTCTCCTGGGACATTCCTGCTCTCCTGGGACATTCCTGCTGTCCTGGGACATTCCTGCTCTGTCCTGGGACATTCCTGCTCTGCTCTGGGACATTCCTGCTCTGTCCTGGGACATTCCTGCTCTGCTCTGGGACATTCCTGCTCTGTCCCGGGACATTCCTGCTCTGTCCTGGGACATTCCTGCTGTCCTGGGACATTCCTGCTCTGCTCTGGGACATTCCTGCTCTGTCCTGGGACATTCCTGCTCTGCTCTGGGACATTCCTGCTCTGTCCCGGGACATTCCTGCTCTGTCCTGGGACATTCCTGCTGTCCTGGGACATTCCTGCTCTGTCCTGGGACGTTCCTGCTCTGTCCTGGGACATTCCTGCTGTCCTGGGACATTCCTGCTCTGTCCTGGGACATTCCTGCTGTCCCTGGGACATTCCTGCTCTGTCCTGGGACATTCCTGCTGTCCCTGGGACATTCCTGCTCTGTCCTGGGACATTCCTGCTGTCCTGGGACATTCCTGCTCTGTCCTGGGACATTCCTGCCCTGTCCTGGGACATTCCTGCTCTGCTCTGGGACATTCCTGCTGTCCTGGGACATTCCTGCTCTGTCCTGGGACATTCCTGCTCTGTCCTGGGACATTCCTGCTGTGTCCTGGGACATTCCTGCTCTGTCCTGGGACATTCCTGCTCTCCTGGGACATTCCTGCTGTCCTGGGACATTCCTGCTCTGTCCTGGGACATTCCTGCTCTGTCCTGGGACATTCCTGCTGTCCTGGGACATTCCTGCTGTCCTGGGACATTCCTGCTGTCCTGGGACATTACTGCTGTCCCTGGGACATTCCTGCTCTGTCCCGGGACATTCCTGCTGTCCTGGGACATTCCTGCTCTGTCCTGGGACATTCCTGCAGTCCTGCGACATTCCTGCTCTGTCCTGGGACATTCCTGCTGTCCTGGGACATTCCTGCTGTCCTGGGACATTCCTGCTGTCCTGGGACATTCCTGCTCTGTCCCGGGACATTCCTGCTCTGTCCTGGGACATTCCTGCTGTCCTGGGACATTCCTGCTCTGTCCCGAGACATTCCTGCTCTGTCCTGGGACATTCCTGCTCTGTCCTGGGACATTCCTGCTCTGTCCTGGGACATTCCTGCTGTCCTGGGACATTCCTGCTCTGTCCTGGGACATTCCTGCTCTGTCCTGGGACATTCCTGCTGTCCTGGGACATTCCTGCTCTGCTCTGGGACATTCCTGCTCTGCTCTGGGACATTCCTGCTGTCCTGGGACATTCCTGCTCTGCTCTGGGACATTCCTGCTGTCCTGGGACATTCCTGCTGTCCTGGGACATTCCTGCTGTCCCTGGAACATTCCTGCTCTGTCCTGGGACATTCCTGCTGTCCTGGGACATTCCTGCTGTCCTGGGACATTCCTGCTGTCCTGGGACATTCCTGCTCTGTCCCGGGACATTCCTGCTCTGTCCTGGGACATTCCTGCTGTCCTGGGACATTCCTGCTCTGTCCCGAGACATTCCTGCTCTGTCCTGGGACATTCCTGCTCTGTCCTGGGACATTCCTGCTGTCCTGGGACATTCCTGCTGTCCTGGGACATTCCTGCTCTGCTCTGGGACATTCCTGCTCTGTCCTGGGACATTCCTGCTGTCCTGGGACATTCCTGCTGTCCTGGGACATTCCTGCTCTGTCCTGGGACATTCCTGCTCTGTCCCTGGGACATTCCTGCTGTCCCGGGACATTCCTGCTCTGTCCTGGGACATTCCTGCTCTGTTTCGGGACATTCCTGCTCTGTCCTGGGACATTCCTGCTGTCCCTGGGACATTCCTGCTGTCCTGGGACATTCCTGCTGTCCTGGGACATTCCTGCTCTGTCCCTGGGACATTCCTGCTGTCCTGGGACATTCCTGCTGTCCCTGGGACATTCCTGCTGTCCTGGGACATTCCTGCTGTCCTGGGACATTCCTGCTCTGTCCTGGGACATTCCTGCTGTCCTGGGACATTCCTGCTGTCCTGGGACATTCCTGCTCTGTCCTGGGACATTCCTGCTCTGTCCTGGGACATTCCTGCTGTCCTGGGACATTCCTGCTCTGTCCTGGGACATTCCTGCTCTGTCCTGGGACATTCCTGCTGTCCCTGGGACATTCCTGCTCTGTCCTGGGACATTCCTGCTGTCCTGGGACATTCCTGCTCTGTCCTGGGACATTCCTGCTCTGTCCTGGGACATTCCTGCTCTGTCCCTGGGACATTCCTGCTCTCCTGGGACATTCCTGCTCTGTCCTGGGACATTCCTGCTGTCCTGGGACATTCCTGCTGTCCTGGGACATTCCTGCTCTGTCCTGGGACATTCCTGCTGTCCTGGGACATTCCTGCTCTGTCCCTGGGACATTCCTGCTCTGTCCTGGGACATTCCTGCTGTCCTGGGACATTCCTGCTGTCCTGGGACATTCCTGCTCTGTCCCTGGGACATTCCTGCTGTCCTGGGACATTCCTGCTGTCCCTGGGACATTCCTGCTGTCCTGGGACATTCCTGCTCTGTCCTGGGACATTCCTGCTGTCCTGGGACATTCCTGCTCTGTCCTGGGACATTCCTGCTGTCCCGGGACATTCCTGCTCTGTCCTGGGACATTCCTGCTCTGTCCCTGGGACATTCCTGCTGTCCTGGGACATTCCTGCTCTGTCCTGGGACATTCCTGCTGTCCCGGGACATTCCTGCTCTGTCCTGGGACATTCCTGCTCTGTCCTGGGACATTCCTGCTGTCCCTGGGACATTCCTGCTCTGTCCTGGGACATTCCTGCTGTCCTGGGACATTCCTGCTCTGTCCTGGGACATTCCCGCTGTCCTGGGACATTCCTGCTGTCCCGGGACATTCCTGCTCTGCTCTGGGACATTCCTGCTCTGCTCTGGGACATTCCTGCTGTCCTGGGACATTCCTGCTCTGTCCTGGGACATTCCTGCTGTCCTGGGACATTCCTGCTCTGTCCTGGGACATTCCTGCTGTCCCTGGGACATTCCTGCTCTGTCCTGGGACATTCCTGCTGTCCCTGGGACATTCCTGCTGCTCTGGGACATTCCTGCTCTGCTCTGGGACATTCCTGCTGTCCCGGGACATTCCTGCTGCTCTGGGACATTCCTGCTCTGTCCTGGGACATTCCTGCTCTGTCCTGGGACATTCCTGCTGTCCCTGGGACATTCCTGCTGTCCCTGGGACATTCCTGCTCTGTCCTGGGACATTCCTGCTCTGCTCTGGGACATTCCTGCTGTCCCTGGGACATTCCTGCTGTCCTGGGACATTCCTGCTGCTCTGGGACATTCCTGCTCTGCTCTGGGACATTCCTGCTGTCCCGGGACATTCCTGCTCTGTCCTGGGACATTCCTGCTGTCCTGGGACATTCCTGCTGTCCCTGGGACATTTTGGGTGGGAACCAGGCTCAGAGCCAGCCGGTGCCATGGCAGGGACACTGCCACTCTGCCAGGGATGTCTGAGCAGGGCCGTGCCAGGCAGGTGCCCAGAGCTGCTGGCACACCGGGGAGTGCTCCAGGCTGGCCCTGCTGCCAGGCACAGCTCGCTGGGACCCCGAGCCCTGGGCAGGCAGAGCTGGGAAAGCTTTGGGAATGCACTGAGAGGCTGAATTCCCCCCGAGGGGCTGCTGGGCTGCTGTTGGTACCCCCAGCCCCTGCCTGGACCCCCCCAGCCCCGGCTCTGAGCCCGGGGGGCTCTCCCTGGGCACAGCCATGGGCACAGCTCAGCCTGGGGGGCCCCAGAGCTGCTCCAGCCCGGGCCTGCCCACCCTGCCAGGGAACAATTCCTCACTCCCAAGATCCCACCCAGCCCTGCCCTCTGGCACTGGGAGCCATTCCCTGGGTGCTGTCCCTCTGTCCCTTGTCCCCAGTCCCTCTCAGCTCTCCTGGAGCCCCTTCAGGCCCTGCCAGGGGCTCCAGGATCTCCCCAGAGCTCAGTTTTTCCCTTGCACCCCCCAGATCTGCAGCCCACAGGATTTGTGTGCTGAGAATCAGAAGCCCAGCCCGGAGCCCTGGCAGGCAGCAGCACCTTGGGATCCCAGGATCCCAGCTGGGCTGGGTGGGGAGGGAGCTCAGAGCCCCCCCAGTGCCACCCCTGCCATGGCAGGGACACTGCCACTGTCCCAGGGTGTGCCAGTGTCCAGCCTGGCCCTGGGCACTGCCAGGGACCCAGGGTGGGCACCCTGTGCCATCCTGCCCACCCTGCCAGGGAACAATTCCTCATTCCCAGGATCCCACCCAGCCCTGCCCTCTGGCACTGGGAGCCATTCCCTGGGTCCTGTCCCTCTGTCCCTTGTCCCCCAGTCCCTCTCAGCTCTCCTGGGGCTCTGAAGGTGCTCAAGGAGCCCCTGCCCTCCCTGGGCACCTGCCCTAGGGGGTGGCACGGTGCTGGCACAGCAGGCTGTCCCCTGTCACCCTCCCAGGGCCAGCCCAGGGCTCTGGTGCTGCCAGGCCCCCCTGCCCCAATGAATGTTAATCATTAACACCGTGGGACGTTAATGAAGGCTAATCATTAACACCCTGCCTGTTAACGAGCACACTCCCCAGACCCTCTCCAGTGCTGAAGCACCCTGGGGAGCCACCCCAGGGGCAGCACCCCCTGCACCACCCACAGCTGGCTGACGGGACAGTGGCAGTGTCCCTGCCACGGCCGCGGTGGCCCTGGGTGGGCTCTGGGGACCCCTCCCACTCCATCCTGCCCTGATCCCACACAGCCCCCAGTGCCAGGGCACCCCTGTCCTTTCCAGCAGGGTCTCCCCACCGGGGAACCCCCTGACCCTGAGTCCACCAGAGCTCACGGCCACCCCCACACCCCCAGGAGCTGCCCTGGAACAACCTCGGGCTGCTCCATTTCCCCTCCTCATCCCACAGACCACACCCCTGGAAAAGCACAGAACGAAAAATAGCCAGAACCCCCCCGAGGGTGAAATGGAACCATGGCCAGGCAGGGGCTGCCCAGAAAACAGAGCCCACCCCCTCAGCTGGGAGTGAGACCCTTCCCAGGGTGTTCTGTGCCCAGGCAGGGCTGGCTGAGCTCTGTGCCCAGGCAGGGCTGGGTGAGCTCTGTGCCCTGGCAGGGCTGGGTGAGCTCTGTGCCCAGGCTGGGCTGGCTGAGCTCTGTGCCCTGGCAGGGCTGGCTGAGCTCTGTGCCCAGGCTGGGCTGGGTGAGCTCTGTGCCCAGGCTGGGCTGGCTGAGCTCTGTGCCCTGGCTGGGCTGGCTGAGCTCTGTGCCCAGGCTGGGCTGGCTGAGCTCTGTGCCCTGGCAGGGCTGGGTGAGCTCTGTGCCCAGGCAGGGCTGGCTGAGCTCTGTGCCCTGGCAGGGCTGGGTGAGCTCTGTGCCCTGGCAGGGCTGGGTGAGCTCTGTGCCCTGGCTGGGCTGGCTGAGCTCTGTGCCCTGGCAGGGCTGGGTGAGCTCTGTGCCCAGGCAGGGCTGGGTGAGCTCTGTGCCCAGGCAGGGCTGGGTGAGCTCTGTGCCCTGGCAGGGCTGGGTGAGCTCTGTGCCCTGGCAGGGCAGTGCTGGGTGAGCTCTGTGCCCTGGCAGAGCTGGGTGAGCTCTGTGCCCTGGCAGGGCTGGCTGAGCTCTGTGCCCTGGCAGAGCTGGGTGAGCTCTGTGCCCAGGCTGGGCTGGGTGAGCTCTGTGCCCAGGCTGGGCTGGGTGAGCTCTGTGCCCTGGCAGGGCTGGGTGAGCTCTGTGCCCCGGCAGGGCTGGGTGAGTTCTGTGCCCAGGCTGGGCTGGGTGAGCTCTGTGCCCTGGCAGGGCTGGGTGAGCTCTGTGCCCAGGCAGGGCTGGGTGAGCTCTGTGCCCAGGCTGGGCTGGGTGAGCTCTGTGCCCTGGCAGGGCTGGGTGAGCTCTGTGCCCTGGCAGGGCAGTGCTGGGTGAGCTCTGTGCCCTGGCAGAGCTGGGTGAGCTCTGTGCCCTGGCAGGGCTGGGTGAGCTCTGTGCCCTGGCTGGGCTGGGTGAGCTCTGTGCCCTGGCAGAGCTGGGTGAGCTCTGTGCCCTGGCAGGGCTGGCTGAGCTCTGTGCCCAGGCTGGGCTGGCTGAGCTCTGTGCCCAGGCAGGGCTGGGTGAGCTCTGTGCCCTGGCTGGGCTGGCTGAGCTCTGTGCCCAGGCAGGGCTGGCTGAGCTCTGTGCCCTGGCAGGGCTGGCAGGGCTGGCTGAGCTCTGTGCCCAGGCTGGGCTGGCTGAGCTCTGTGCCCAGGCTGGGCTGGCTGAGCTCTGTGCCCAGGCTGGGCTGGGTGAGCTCTGTGCCCAGGCAGGGCTGGCTGAGCTCTGTGCCCAGGCTGGGCTGGGTGGGCTCTGTGCCCCTGGCAGGGCTGGGTGAGCTCTGTGCCCTGGCAGGGCTGGCTGAGCTCTGTGCCCTGGCAGGGCTGGCTGAGCTCTGTGCCCAGGCTGGGCTGGGTGAGCTCTGTGCCCTGGCAGGGCTGGCTGAGCTCTGTGCCCAGGCAGGGCTGGCTGAGCTCTGTGCCCAGGCTGGGCTGGCTGAGCTGGGTGAGCTCTGTGCCCTGGCAGGGCTGGGTGAGCTCTGTGCCCCGGCTGGGCTGGGTGAGCTCTGTGCCCTGGCAGGGCTGGGTGAGCTCTGTGCCCAGGCTGGGCTGGGTGAGCTCTGTGCCCAGGCTGGGCTGGGTGAGCTCTGTGCCCAGGCTGGGCTGGCTGAGCTCTGTGCCCTGACTGGGCTGGGTGAGCTCTGTGCCCTGGCAGGGCTGGGTGAGCTCTGTGCCCTGGCAGGGCTGGGTGAGCTCTGTGCCCTGGCAGAGCTGGGTGAGCTCTGTGCCCTGGCAGAGCTGGGTGAGCTCTGTGCCCTGGCAGGGCTGGGTGAGCTCTGTGCCCTGGCAGGGCTGGCTGAGCTCTGTGCCCTGGCTGGGCTGGGTGAGCTCTGTGCCCTGGCAGGGCTGGCTGAGCTCTGTGCCCAGGCAGGGCTGGGTGAGCTCTGTGCCCAGGCTGGGCTGGGTGAGCTCTGTGCCCTGGCAGGGCTGGCTGAGCTCTGTGCCCAGGCTGGGCTGGGTGAGCTCTGTGCCCCTGGCAGGGCTGGCAGGGCTGGGTGAGCTCTGTGCCCAGGCAGGGCTGGGTGAGCTCTGTGCCCAGGCTGGGCTGGGTGAGCTCTGTGCCCTGGCAGGGCAGGGCTGGCTGAGCTCTGTGCCCTGGCAGGGCTGGGTGAGCTCTCTGCCCAGGCTGGGCTGGGTGAGCTCTGTGCCCTGGCAGGGCTGGGTGAGCTCTGTGCCCTGGCAGGGCTGGGTGAGCTCTCTGCCCAGGCTGGGCTGGCTGAGCTCTGTGCCCAGGCAGGGCTGGCTGAGCTCTGTGCCCTGGCAGGGCTGGCTGAGCTCTGTGCCCTGGCAGGATTGCAGACAGGGAAGGGAACAAACTCTGCCGTGTGTGGAGGGATCCAGAGCTGACTCAGGGCCCAGGAATGTGATTCAGGGCAGGCATGAATGGAGCAGGGGCTGGGCCGCGCTGGGCTGGGCTGGGCTGGGCCGGGCTGGGCTGGGCTGGGCTGGGCTGGGCTGGGCTGGGCTGGGCCGAGCAGGGCTGGGCTGGGCTGGGCTGGGCTCCCCAGCCTGGGCAGAGCACAGGGCCCTGGCAGCTCTGCCCGGGCTGCAAAACGCCTCTGCTGCTCACTGCAGGGCAGGACTAGATCCAAACCAGGGCTGCCTGCTGCTCCAGGGCAGGATTAAACCATCCCAGTTTAACCCAGAGCAGGACTAACCCATCCCAGCTTAACCCAGAGCAGGACTAACCCATCTCAGTTTAACCTAGAGCAGGACTAACCCATCCCAGCCTAGCCCAGAGCAGGACTAACCCATCCCAGCCTAGCCCAGAGCAGGACTAACCCATCCCAGTTTAACCCAGAGCAGGACTAACCCATCCCAGCCTAACCCAGAGCAGGATTAAACCATCCCAGCCTAACTCAGAGCAGAACTAACCCATCCCAGCCCACTCCAGAGCAGGACTAACCCATCCCAGTTTAACCCAGAGCAGGACTAACCCATCCCAGCCTAACCCAGAGCAGGACTAACCCATCCCAGCCTAACCCAGAGCAGGACTAACCCATCCCAGCCTAACCCAGAGCAGGACTAACCCATCCCAGCCCAACCCAGAGCAGGACTAACCCATCCCAGCCTAGCCCAGAGCAGGACTAACCCCTCCCAGCCTAACCCAGAGCAGGACTAACCCATCCCAGCCTAACCCAGAGCAGGACTAACCCATCCCAGCCTAGCCCAGAGCAGGACTAACCCATCCCAGCCTAACCCAGAGCAGGACTAACCCATCCCAGTTTAACTCAGAGCAGGACTAACCCATCCCAGCCTAACCCAGAGCAGAACTAACCCATCCCAGCCTAACCCAGAGCAGGACTAACCCATCCCAATTTAACCCAGAGCAGAACTAACCCATCCCAGCCTAGCCCAGAGCAGGACTAACCCATCCCAGCCTAACCCAGAGCAGGACTAACCCATCCCAGTTTAACCCAGAGCAGAACTAACCCATTCCAGTTTAACCCAGAGCAGGACTAACCCATCCCAGTTTAACCCAGAGCAGGACTAACCCATCCCAGTTTAACCCAGAGCAGGACTAACCCATCCCAGTTCATTCCAGAGCAGGACTAACCCATCCCAGCCCACTCCAGAGCAGGACTAACCCATCCCAGCCTAGCCCAGAGCAGGACTAACCCATCCCAGCCTAGCCCAGAGCAGGACTAACCCATCCCAGTTTAACCCAGAGCAGGACTAACCCATCCCAGCCTAACCCAGAGCAGGACTAACCCATCCCAGCCTAGCCCAGAGCAGGACTAACCCATCCCAGCCTAGCCCAGAGCAGGACTAACCCATCCCAGCCTAGCCCAGAGCAGGACTAACCCATCCCAGTTTAACCCAGAGCAGGACTAACCCATCCCAGCCTAACCCAGAGCAGGATTAAACCATCCCAGCCTAACTCAGAGCAGAACTAACCCATCCCAGCCCACTCCAGAGCAGGACTAACCCATCCCAGTTTAACCCAGAGCAGGACTAACCCATCCCAGCCTAACCCAGAGCAGGACTAACCCATCCCAGCCTAACCCAGAGCAGGACTAACCCATCCCAGCCTAACCCAGAGCAGGACTAACCCATCCCAGCCCAACCCAGAGCAGGACTAACCCATCCCAGCCTAACCCAGAGCAGGACTAACCCATCCCAGCCCAACCCAGAGCAGGACTAACCCATCCCAGCCCAACCCAGAGCAGGACTAACCCATCCCAGCCTAACCCAGAGCAGGACTAACCCATCCCAGCCTAACCCAGAGCAGAACTAACCCATCCCGGCCTAACCCAGAGCAGGACTAACCCATCCCAGCCCACTCCAGAGCAGGACTAACCCATCCCAGTTTAACCCAGAGCAGGACTAACCCATCCCAGCCTAACCCAGAGCAGGACTAACCCACCCAGGGCTCTCTGCTGACCCAGCTCAGGTAGCACAGGGCACTCCCAACACCCAGCACACCTCTGGAAGGTTGTGGATTCCCCTCTCCCAGGGCTCTGGAAGGTTGGGAATTCTCTCCCAGGGCTCTGGAAGGTTGTGGATTCCCCTCTCCCAGGGCTGGCTGGAGTTTGGGCTGTGCTGAGCCACGGCTGAGGGTTCAGCTCACTCTGGGGCTGTGCCCTGGCTCTGCTGCAGGGTCTGCTCTGAGCACCCTGAACCATCCCTGGATCCCACTGACCCATCCCTGAAACACCCTAAACACAACCTGAACCATCCCTGAAACACCCCAAACACAATCTGAACAATCCCTGAAACTGAACACACCCTGAAGCATCCCTGAAACAACCTAAACTCAATCTGAACAATCCCTGAATCCCACTGAACCACCCCTGAAACACCCCAAACACAACCTGAACAATCCCTGAAACACCTGAACAAAACCTGACCCATCCCTGAAACACCCTAAACACAATCTGAACAATCCCTGAGACTGAACACAGCCTGAACCATCCCTGAATCACACTGAACAATCTGAACCGTCCCAGAAACACCTGAACAAAATCCGAAACACCCTGAACCATCCCTGAAACACCTGAACAAAACCTGAACAATCCCTGAACAATCTGAATAATCCCTGAAACACCCTGAACCATCCCTGAAACACCTGAACACAACCTGAACAATCTCTGTAATGGAAGAAAATCTGAATAATCTCTGATACTGAAACAACCTGAACCATCCCTGAAACTGAACACAGCCTGAATCACACTGAACACCCTGAACAATCCCTGAAACACCTGAGCACAATCTGAACAATCCCTGAAACACCTGAGCACAACCTGAACCCTGCCTGAAACGCACTTAACACAACCTGAACAATCCCTGAAAGTGAACAGAATCTGAAACACCACTGAACAATCACTGAAACACCCTGAACACCCTGAACAATCTGAACCATCCCTGAAACTGAAAACACCCTGAACCACCCCTGAAACACCCTAAACACAATCAGAACCACCCCTGAAACACCTGATCAAAACCTGAACCATCCCTGAAACACCCTAAACACAATCAGAACCATCCCTGAAACAACCTAAACTCAATCTGAACAATCCCTGAATCCCACTGAACCATCCCTGAAACACCCCAAACACAATCTGAACAACCTCTGAGACTGAACACAGCCTGAACCATCCCTGAATCACACTGAACAATCTGAACCATCCCAGAAACTCCTGAACAAAATCTGAAACACCCTGAACCATCCCTGAAACACCTGAACAAAACCTGAACAATCCCTGAACAATCTGAATAATCCCTGAAACACCCTGAACAATCCCTGAAACACCTGAACACAACCTGAACAATCTCTGAAATGGAAGAAAATCTGAATAATCTCTGATACTGAACACAACCTGAACCATCCCTGAAACTGAACACAGCCTGAATCACACTGAACACCCTGAACAATCCCTGAAACACCCTGAACACAATCTGAACAATCCCTGAAACACCTGAGCACAACCTGAACCCTGCCTGAA
This sequence comes from Haemorhous mexicanus, assembly GCF_027477595.1. NCBI lineage: Eukaryota > Metazoa > Chordata > Aves > Passeriformes > Fringillidae > Haemorhous > Haemorhous mexicanus. Next base: position 117,852,618 of record NC_082343.1, on the reverse strand, counting down.
ACGCACTTAACACAACCTGAACAATCCCTGAAAGTGAACAGAATCTGAAACACCACTGAACAATCACTGAAACACCCTGAACACCCTGAACAATCTGAACCATCCCTGAAACTGAAAACACCCTGAACCATCCCTGAAACATCCTAAACAAAACCTGAACCATCCCTGAACAACCTGAATAATCCCTGAGACTGAACACAGCCTGAACCACCCCTGAAACACCCTAAACACAATCAGAACCATCCCTGAAACACCTGAACACCCTGAACCACCCCTGAAACACCTGATCAAAACCTGAACCATCCCTGAAACACCCCAAACACAACCTGAACAATCCCTGAAAGTGAACAGAATCTGAAACACCACTGAACAATCACTGAAACACCCTGAATCCCACTGAACAACCTGAATAATCCCTGAGACTGAACACAGCCTGAACCACCCCTGAAACACCCTAAACACAATCAGAACCATCCCTGAAACAACCTAAACTCAATCTGAACAATCCCTGAATCCCACTGAACCACCCCTGAAACACCCCAAACACAATCTGAACAACCCCTGAGACTGAACACAGCCTGAACCATCCCTGAATCACACTGAACAATTTGAACCATCCCAGAAACACCTGAACAAAACCTGAAACACCCTGAACCATCCCTGAAACACCTGAACAAAACCTGAACAATCTGAATAATCCCTGAAACACCTGAACAATCCCTGAAACACCTGAACCAAACCTGAACAATCCCTGAACAATCTGAATAATCCCTGAAACACCCTGAACAATCCCTGAAACACCTGAACACAACCTGAACAATCTGAATAATCCCTGAAACACCCTGAACCATCCCTGAAACACCTGAACAAAACCTGAACAATCTGAATAATCCCTGAAACACCTGAACAATCCCTGAAACACCCTGAACAAAACCTGAACAATCCCTGAACAATCTGAATAATCCCTGAAACACCCTGAACAATCCCTGAAACACCTGAACACAACCTGAACAATCTCTGTATTGGAAGAAAATCTGAATAATCTCTGATACTGAACACAACCTGAACCATCCCTGAAACTGAACACAGCCTGAATCACACTGAACACCCTGAACAATCCCTGAAACACCTGAGCACAACCTGAACCCTGCCTGAAACACACTTAACACAACCTGAACAATCCCTGAAAGTGAACAGAATCTGAAACACCACTGAACAATCACTGAAACACCCTGAACACCCTGAACAATCTGAACCATCCCTGAAACTGAACACAGCCTGAACCACCCCTGAAACACCACTGAACAATCAGAACCATCCCTGAAACACCTGAACACCCTCAACCACCCCTGAAACACCTGATCAAAACCTGAACCATCCCTGAAACACCCTAAACACAATCAGAACCATCCCTGAAACAACCTAAACTCAATCTGAACAATCCCTGAATCCCACTGAACCACCCCTGAAACACCCCAAACACAATCTGAACAATCCCTGAGACTGAACACAGCCTGAACAATCCCTGAATCACACTGAACAGTCTGAACTGTCCCAGAAACTCCTGAACAAAACCTGAACAAAACCTGGGACTGAAACAGCCTGAACCATCCCTTAAACACTCTGAACCACCCCTGAAACACCCTGAAACACCCTGAACCATCCCTGAAACACCTGAACAAAACCTGAACAATCCCTGAACAATCTGAATAATCCCTGAAACACCTGAACAGAATCTGAAACACCCTGAACCATCCCCGAACACCTGAACCAAACCTGAACCATGCCTGAAACACCTGAACAATCTGAACAATCTCTGAACACCCTGAACAACCCCTGAATCACCCTGAACACCCTGAACCACTACTGAAACACCCTACACAATCTGAACAATCCCTGAAACACCCTGAACAATCTGAATAACCCCTGTATCACCCTGAACACCCTGAACCAAACCCTGAAACTGAACACCCTGAACAATCTGAACAATCCCTGAAACACTCTAAACAAACCCGAACCAGCCCTGTAACACCCTGAACCATCTGAAACATCCTAAACAAAACCTGAACCATCCCTGAAACACCCGGAACACCCTGAACCTTCCCTGAAACACCTGAGTAAAACCTGAACAAACACCTGAATAAAACCTGAACCATCCCTGAAACACCTGAATAAAACCTGAACAAAACCTGGGACTGAGCACAGCCTGAACAATCCCTGAGACTCAACACCCCTAAACCATCCCTGAATCACCCTGAACACCCTAAATCACCCTGAACACCCCTAAATCACCCTGAACACCCCTAAACCATTCCTGAATCACCCTCAACACCCCTGAGCACCCCTGAACCATCCCTGAATCACCCTGAACACTCTGAACACCCCTGAACCATCCCTGAACACCCTAAATCACCCTGAACACTCTGAACACCCCTGAATCACCCTGAGCACTCTGAGCACCCATGAACACCCCTAAACACCCTGAGCACTCTGAACACTCTGAACACCCCTAAACACCCTGAGCACTCTGAACACCCCTGAACCATCCCTAAACACCCCTGAATCACCCTGAACACCCCTGAATCACCCTGAGCACTCTGAGCCATGGGGGAACTGGGAGCTGCTGCCTCCCTCTCCCTGGGGGTGAGGAGAAACCTCCCTGGGGCTGCCAGGGATGGCAGGGCGGGCACACGTCCCCTTCTGCTGGCCAGCACAGCCCCTGAGCCCCCTGCCCAGCACAGCCCCCTGAGCCCCCTGAGCCCCTGCCCAGCACAGCCCCTGAGCCCCCTGAGCCCCCTGAGCCCCCTGCCCAGCACAGCCCCCACCCCCTGAGCCCCCTGAGCCCCCTGAGGCCCTGCTCAGCACAGCCCCCTGAGCCCCTGCCCAGCACAGCCCCTGAGCCCCCTGAGCCCCTGCCCAGCACAGCCCCCTGAGCCCCCTGAGCCCCCTGAGCCCCCTGAGCCCCCTGAGCCCCTGCCCAGCACAGCCTGCAGCTCCTGAGCACAGGACATCACTCCAGGGCTGTGACAACACACTGAGCTCTGTTCCTCCAGGGCTGTGACATCACTCATGGGCTGTGACATCACTCCAGGGCTGTGACATCACACCAGGGTTGTGACATCACTCCAGGGTTGTGACATCACTCATGGGCTGAGACATCACTCATGGGCTGTGACATCACTCATGGGCTGTGACATCACTCCAGGGCTGTGACATCACACCAGGGTTGTGACATCACTCATGGGCTGTGCCATCACACCAGAGCTGTGACATCACTCCAGGGCTATGACATCACACCAGGGTTGTGACATCACTCATGGGCTGTGCCATCACACCAGAGCTGTGACATCACTCCAGGGCTATGACATCACACCAGGGTTGTGACATCACTCATGGGCTGTGCCATCACACCAGAGCTGTGACATCACTCCAGGGCTATGACATCACACCAGGGTTGTGACATCATTCATGGGCTGTGACATCACACCAGGGCTGTGACATCACTCATGGGCTGTGACATCACTCATGGGCTGTGACATCACACCAGAGCTGTGACATCACACCAGGGCTGTGACATCACACCAGGGCTGTGACATCACTCCAGGGCTGTGACATCACACCAGGGCTATGACATCACACCAGGGCTGTGACATACAACCAGAGCTGTGACATCACTCCAGGGCTGTGACATCACACCAGGGCTGTGACATCACACCAGAGCTGTGACATCACACCAGGGCTGTGACATCACACTAGGGCTGTGACATCACTCCAGGGCTGTGACATCACACCAGGGCTGTGACATCACTCCAGGGCTGTGACATCACACCAGGGCTGTGACATCACTCCAGGGCTGTGACATCACACCAGGGCTATGACATCACACCAGGGCTGTGCCATCACTCCAGGGCTGTGACATCACTCATGGGCTGTGACATCACTCATGGGCTGTGACATCACACCAGGGCTGTGACATCACTCCAGGGCTATGACATCACTCCAGGACTGTGACATCACACCAGGGCTGTGACATCACACCAGGGCTGTGACATCACTCATGGGCTGTGACATCACACCAGGGCTATGACATCACTCATGGGCTGTGACATCACACCAGGGCTGTGACATCACTCATGGGCTGTGACATCACACCAGGGCTGTGCCATCACTCCAGGAGCCCAGGACAGAACAGACCCTGCCCAAGCCTCGATGGCAGTTCAGCTCTGACCAGGTGGCACCAAATCCCCTCCCGTGAGCACAGCCACCACCAAAAAGCACACAATTAAACCCAGAACAGCCCTGCAGCCCACACAGACACCCCACAGCCAGAATTAAATACAGCAAAACCCAAAACCAGCCCTAAGACCCACACAGACACCCCACAGCCAGCATTAAATACAGCAAAACACAAAACCAGCCCTAAGACCCACACAAATACCCCACAGCCAGAATTAAATACAGCAAAACCCAAAACCAGCCCTAAGACCCACACAGACACCCCACAGCCAGAATTAAATACAGCAAAACCCAAAACCAGCCCTAAGACCCACACAGATACCCCACAGCCAGAATTAAATACAGCAAAACCCAAAACCAGCCCTAAGACCCACACAGATACCCCACAGCCAGAATTAAATACAGCAAAACCCAAAACCAGCCCTAAGACCCACACAGACACCCCACAGCCAGAATTAAATACAGCAAAACACAAAACCAGCCCTAAGACCCACACAGATACCCCACAGCCAGAATTAAATACAAAATACCTCCAAACCCAGCCATACAACCAATCCTAACCCAACCTCTACCCAAATTCCCACCAGAAACTGCAAATAAAACATAACCCTGCAACTAAAATTAAATACAAAAAGTCCAAAAAACAACCTTACAACCCATCCTAACCCAACCTCAACCCAAATTTCCACCTCAAACACCAAATAAAACATCACCCTGCAGCTGAAATTAAATACAACAAAACCCAAAACCCAACCCTACAACCCCAACCACAATTCCCACACAAACACCAAATAACCTTACAGCTAAAATTAAATACAGCAGAACCCCAAAAACCAACCCTACAACCAATCCTAACCCAACCACAATTTCCACACAAACACCAAATAAAACATAACCCTGCAGCTAAAATTAAATAAAACAAAACCCCAAAGCCAAACATACAACCAATCCTAACACAACCACATTTCCCACCTCAAACAGCAAATAAAACATAACCCTGCAGCTGAAATTAAATACAAGAAAATCCAAAACCAGCCCTACAACCAATCCCAACCCAACCCCAACCACGGTTCCCACCACAAATAAACAACCAAATAAAACAAAATTCCCAACACAATTCCCAACCAAATAAAACATAACCTACAACTAAAATTAAATACAGCAAAACCCCAAACCCAAACATACAACCAATCCTAACCCAACCCCAACCCCAATTCCCACCTCAAACTGCAATATAAACATAACCCCACTACTAAAGTTAAATAAAACAAAATGCCAAAACACCAGCCCTACAACCAATCCTAGCAGAACCAAAATTCCCACACAGACACCAAATAACCATAGCCCTGTGGCTACAATTAAATATAAAAACCCAAAACCCAAACATACAACCAATCCTAGCCCAACCACAAACACTGAATAAAGCATAAAACCCTGCAGCTAAAATTAAATACAGCAAAACCCCAAAACTGCCCTACAACCAATCCTAACCCAACCCCAATTCCCACCTCAAGCACCAAATAAAACATAACCCTGCAGCTGAAATTAAATACAAGAAAATCCAAAACCAGCCCTACAACCAATCCCAACCCAACCCCAACCACGATTCCCACCACAAATAAACAACCAAATAAAACAAAATTCCCAACACAATTCCCAACCAAATAAAACATAACCTACAACTAAAATTAAATACAGCAAAACCCCAAACCCAAACATACAACCAATCCTAACCCAACCCCAACCCCAATTCCCACCTCAAACTGCAATAAACATAACCCCACTACTAAAGTTAAATAAAACAAAATGCCAAAACACCAGCCCTACAACCAATCCTAGCAGAACCAAAATTCCCACACAGACACCAAATAACCATAGCCCTGTGGCTACAATTAAATATAAAAACCCAAAACCCAAACATACAACCAATCCTAGCCCAACCCCAACCACAAATAAAGCATAAAACCCTGCAGCTAAAATTAAATACAGCAGAACCCCAAAACCGCCCTACAACCAATCCTAACCCAACCCCAACCACAATTCCCACCACAAATAAACAACCAAATAAAACAAAATTCCCAACACAATTCCCAACCAAATAAAACATAGCCCTACAACTAAAATTAAATACAGCAAAACCCCAAACCCAAACATACAACCCATCCTAACCCAACCACATTTCCCACCTCAAACAGCAAGTAAAACATAACCTTGCAGCTGAAATTAAATACAAAAACCCCCCAAACCAGCCCTACAACCCATCCTAACCCAACCCCAACAATTCCCACCTCAAACAGCAAGTAAAACATAGCCCTGCAGCTACAATTAAATACAAAAACCCCCCAAACCAACCCTACAACCCATCCTAACCCAACTCCAACCACAATTCCCACACAAACATCAAGTAAAACATAGCCCTGCAGCTACAATTAAATACAAAACCCCAAACCCAAACATACAACCAATCCTAGCCCAACCCCAACCACAAACACTGAATAAAGCATAAAACCCTGCAGCTAAAATGAAATACAAAATACCACCAAAACCAGCAATACAAACAATCCTAACCCAAACCCAACCACAATTCCCACCACAAATAAACAACCAAATAAAACAAAATTCCCAACACAATTCCCAACCAAATAAAACATAACCCTACAACTAAAATTAAATACAAAACCCCAAAACTGCCCTACAACCAACCCTATCCCTACCACAATTCCCACCTCAAGCACCAAATAAAACATAACCCTGCAGCTGAAATTAAATACAAGAAAATCCAAAACCCAACCCTACAACCCATCCTAACACAACCCCAACCACAATTCTCACCACAAACATCAAATAAAACATAACCCTGCAGCTGAAATTAAATACAACAAACCCCAAAATCAGCCCTACAACCAATCCCAACCCAACCCCAACCACGGTTCCCACCACAAATAAACAACCAAATAAAACAAAATTCCCAACACAATTCCCAACCAAATAAAACATAACCTACAACTAAAATTAAATACAGCAAAACCCCAAACCCAAACATACAACCAATCCTAACCCAACCACATTTCCCACCATAAACAGCAAGTAAAACATAACCCTACAACTAAAATTAAATACAAAACCCCCCAAAACCAGCCCTACAACCCCTGCTAACCCAACCCCAACCACAATTCCCACACAAACATCAAGTAAAACATAGCCCTGCAGCTACAATTAAATACAAAAACCCCCCAAACCCAAACATACAACCAATCCTAGCCCAACCCCAACCACAAACACTGAATAAAGCATAAAACCCTGCAGCTAAAATTAAATACAAAATACCACCAAAACCAGCAATACAAACAATCCTAACCCAACCCCAACCACATTTCCCACACAAATAAACAACCAAATAAAACAAAATTCCCAACACAATTCCCAACCAAATAAAACATAACCTACAACTAAAATTAAATACAGCAAAACCCCAAACCCAAACATACAACCAATCCTAACCCAACCCCAACCCCAATTCCCACCTCAAACTGCAATATAAACATAACCCCACTACTAAAGTTAAATAAAACAAAATGCCAAAACACCAGCCCTACAACCAATCCTAGCAGAACCAAAATTCCCACACAGACACCAAATAACCATAGCCCTGTGGCTACAATTAAATATAAAAACCCAAAACCCAAACATACAACCAATCCTAGCCCAACCCCAACCACAAATAAAGCATAAAACCCTGCAGCTAAAATTAAATACAGCAAAACCCCAAAACCGCCCTACAACCAATCCTAACCCAACCCCAACCACGATTCCCACCACAAATAAACAACCAAATAAAACAAAATTCCCAACACAATTCCCAACCAAATAAAACATAACCTACAACTAAAATTAAATACAGCAAAACCCCAAACCCAACCATACAACCAATCCTAACCCAACCACATTTCCCACCAAAAACACCAAGTAAAACATAACCCTGCAGCTGAAATTAAATACAACAAACCCCAAAATCAGCCCTACAACCAATCCTAACACAGCCACAATTCCCACAAAAACACCAAATAAGCACAACCCTACAGCTAAAATTTAATACAAAACCCCCCAAAAACCTAAACATACAACCAATCCTAACCCAACCCCAACCACAAACACTGGATAAAGCATAACCCTACAGCTGAAATTAAATACAAAACCCCCCAAAACCTAAACATACAACCAATCCTAACCCAACCCCAACCACAATTCCCACCTCAAACTGCAATACAAACATAACCCCACTACTAAAGTGAAATAAAACAAAACCCCAAAACCAGCCCTACAACCAACCCTAATACCACCCCAACCACAATTCCCACCACAAACACCAAATAACCATCTGCAAACCCCAAACAAAACATTTAAATACTTCAATCATCCCTCAAATAAATTAACCCCAAAATACAAACATATAAAAAACGTAAAAACATCAAAATCAATTAAAAAATAAATTTTAAAAAATCCCCAAATACCTTAACCTTAAAACTAAACCCCCCCTATAAAACCACAAGAGTGCTCCTCTATTCCCCTGTAACGCATAACAAAACATTTAAAAAATTTAAAATTGGAATTGCTGTCAAACAAAGGCCTCCAAAGCAGGGTCAGAGCCTGTCAGCACAGGAAGCCTGGAGCTCTCAGCAGCCACAGCTCCAGCCCCAGGGGTCCCTGTGGGGCTGGGGGGGACAGAGCAGCCTGAAGGGGATCCCCAACATTCCCAGCCTGTCCTGGGATTCCCAGCCTGTCCTGGGGTTCCAAACCTGTCCTGGGATTTCCAGCCTGTCCTGGGATTCCTCAGCCTGTCCTGGGATTCCTCAGCCAGTCCTGGGATTCCTCAGCCTGTCCTGGGATTTCCCAGCCTGTCCTGGGATTCCTCAGCCTGTCCTGGGATTTCCCAGCCTGTCCTGGGATTTCCCAGCCTGTCCTGGGATTCCAAACCTGTCCTGGGATTCCTCAGCCTGTCCTGGGATTCCAAACCTGTCCTGGGATTTCAAACCTGTCCTGGGATTTCCCAGCCTGTCCTGGGATTCCCCAGCCTGTCCTGGGATTTCCAGCCTGTCCTGGGATTCCCCAGCCTGTCCTGGGATTCCAAACCTGTCCTGGGATTTCCAGCCTGTCCTGGGATTTCCCAGCCTGTCCTGGGATTTCCCAGCCTGTCCTGGGATTCCTCAGCCTGTCCTGGGATTCCCCAGCCTGTCCTGGGATTTCCAGCCTGTCCTGGGATTCCCAGCCTGTCCTGGGATTTCCCAGCCTGTCCTGGGATTTCAAACCTGTCCTGGGATTTCAAACCTGTCCTGGGATTCCCCAGCCTGTCCTGGGATTCCAAACCTGTCCTGGGATTTCCCAGCCTGTCCTGGGATTCCTCAGCCTGTCCTGGGATTCCTCAGCCTGTCCTGGGATTCCCAGCCTGTCCTGGGATTCCCAGCCTGTCCTGGGATTTCAAACCTGTCCTGGGATTCCCCAGCCTGTCCTGGGATTCCAAACCTGTCCTGGGATTTCCCAGCCTGTCCTGGGATTCCTCAGCCTGTCCTGGGATTCCCAGCCTGTCCTGGGATTCCCCAGCCTGTCCTGGGATTCCAAACCTGTCCTGGGATTCCAAACCTGTCCTGGGATTCCTCAGCCTGTCCTGGGATTTCCCAGCCTGTCCTGGGATTCCCAGCCTGTCCTGGGATTCCCCAGCCTGTCCTGGGATTCCAAACCTGTCCTGGGATTCCAAACCTGTCCTGGGATTCCTCAGCCTGTCCTGGGATTTCAAACCTGTCCTGGGATTCCAAACCTGTCCTTGGATTCCTCAGCCTGTCCTGGGATTCCCCAGCCTGTCCTGGGATTTCCAGCCTGTCCTGGGATTTCCAGCCTGTCCTGGGATTTCCCAGCCTGTCCTGGGATTCCTCAGCCTGTCCTGGGATTTCCCAGCCTGTCCTGGGATTTCCAGCCTGTCCTGGGATTTCCAAACCTGTCCTGGGATTCCAAACCTGTCCTGGGATTCCCAGCCTGTCCTGGGATTCCTCAGCCTGTCCTGGGATTCCTCAGCCTGTCCTGGGATTCCCCAGCCTGTCCTGGGATTTCCAGCCTCTCCTGGGATTCCCCAGCCTGTCCTGGGATTTCCCAGCCTGTCCTGGGATTTCCCAGCCTGTCCTGGGATTCCTCAGCCTGTCCTGGGATTCCCAGCCTTCCCTTCCTCGCCAGGGGGGAGCAGCCCCAGGCCCTGCAAAGGAAGGATGTCCCTGTTCAATTCCTGCAGCCCCGGGCCGTGTCCTTTGGTTGCCCAAATCTGCCTTTCCCGGCCCTGAAATCAGCTTTGGCTGCGGCATTCCTGCCTCCAGAGGGCCGGCCCGGGTGGAATGTCACCGTGCTGGTGTCCTTGCAGCGCTGGCTCTTTACCCTCCTCCCGACACTGGGAAAGGGGAACGAGGGGAAAGAGGGGAAAGAGGGGAAGGAGGGGAAGGAGGGGAAAGAGGGGAAGGAGGGGAAAGAGGGGAAGGAGGGGAAGGAGGGATGTCCAACTGCTCAAACGGATCCTGCATTTCCCCTTTCGTACACCCAGAACCCAGAGGAGAGCAGGGCCAGCACAAAGCCCTGCCCGACCCTGCTGGCATCCCTCCTGGCAGGGGAGCTGGAGGACAGGGACACCTGTGTGACACTGCAGTGGCACAGAGCAGGGCTGGCCTGGAGGACAGGGACACCTGTGTGACACTGCAGTGGCACAGAGCAGGGCTGGCCTGGAGGACAGGGACACCTGTGTGACACTGCAGTGGCACAGAGCAGGGCTGGCCTGGAGGACAGGGACACCTGTGTGACACTGCAGTGGCACAGAATGGAGGACAGGGACACCTGTGTGACACTGCAGTGGCACAGAATGGAGGACAGGGACACCTGTGTGACACTGCAGTGGCACAGAGCAGGGCTGGCCTGGAGGACAGGGACACCTGTGTGACACTGCAGTGGCACAGAATGGAGGACAGGGACACCTGTGTGACACTGCAGTGGCACAGAGCAGGGCTGGCCTGGAGGACAGGGACACCTGTGTGACACTGCAGTGGCACAGAATGGAGGACAGGGACACCTGTGTGACACTGCAGTGGCACAGAGCAGGGCTGGCCTGGAGGACAGGGACACCTGTGTGACACTGCAGTGGCACAGAATGGAGGACAGGGACACCTGTGTGACACTGCAGTGGCACAGAATGGAGGACAGGGACACCTGTGTGACACTGCAGTGGCACAGAGCAGGGCTGGCCTGGAGGTCAGGGACACCTGTGTGACACTGCAGTGGCACAGAGCAGGGCTGGCCTGGAGGAGAGGGACACCTGTGTGACACTGCAGTGGCACAGAATGGAGGACAGGGACACCTGTGTGACACTGCACTGGCACAGAGCAGGGCTGGCCTGGAGGACAGGGACACCCTGTGTGACACTGCAGTGGCACAGAATGGAGGACAGGGACACCTGTGTGACACTGCAGTGGCACAGAGCAGGGCTGGCCTGGAGGACAGGGACACCTGTGTGACACTGCAGTGGCACAGAGCAGGGCTGGCAGGGCTGGCCTGGAGGACAGGGACACCCTGTGTGACACTGCAGTGGCACAGAATGGAGGACAGGGACACCTGTGTGACACTGCAGTGGCACAGAATGGAGGACAGGGACACCTGTGTGACACTGCACTGGCACAGAGCAGGGCTGGCCTGGAGGACAGGGACACCCTGTGTGACACTGCAGTGGCACAGAGCAGGGCTGGCCTGGAGGACAGGGACACCTGTGTGACATTGCAGTGGCACAGAGCAGGGCTGGCCTGGAGGACAGGGACAGCCTGTGTGACACTGCAGTGGCACAGAGCAGGGCTGGCCTGGAGGACAGGGACACCTGTGTGACATTGCAGTGGCACAGAGCAGTGCTGGCCTGGAGACAGGGACACCTGTGTGACACTGCAGTGGCACAGAATGGAGGACAGGGACACCTGTGTGACACTGCAGTGGCACAGAATGGAGGCTGTGTGACACTGCAGTGGCACAGAGCAGGGCTGGCCTGGAGGACAGGGACACCTGTGTGACACTGCAGTGGCACAGAGCAGGGCTGGCAGGGCTGGCCTGGAGGACAGGGACACCTGTGTGACACTGCAGTGGCACAGAATGGAGGACAGGGACACCTGTGTGACACTGCAGTGGCACAGAGCAGGGCTGGCCTGGAGGAGAGGGACACCCTGTGTGACACTGCAGTGGCACAGAGCAGGGGTGGCCTGGAGGACAGGGACACCCTGTGTGACACTGCAGTGGCACAGAATGGAGGACAGGGACACCTGTGTGACACTGCAGTGGCACAGAATGGAGGACAGGGACACCTGTGTGACATTGCAGTGGCACAGAGCAGGGCTGGCCTGGAGGACAGGGACACCTGTGTGACACTGCAGTGGCACAGAGCAGGGCTGGCCTGGAGACAGGGACACCTGTGTGACACTGCAGTGGCACAGAGCAGGGCTGGCCTGGAGGACAGGGACACCTGTGTCCCAGGGGCCACCAGCACAGGCCCTGAAATTCCCCTGCCCAGGACCCCTGGGAGCTGAGCAGCCCCAGAGAAGAGGGAGAACAAAATGCTCTCCTTGCTCCCCCTGGGTGTCGCTGCTCTGGGAGGAGGTTGGAGGTTTTTGTCCAACAGGGGAATGTTCATTGGCTTCATTTGGATTGTTTTAATTAATGACCAGCCGTGGGCAGGCTGTGTCAGGCTCTGGAGAGAGGCACGAGGGTTCATTGGCATTCTTTGTAGCCTTGGCTGTATCCTTTCCCTATTCTTTAGTACAGCATAATATAATGTAATATAATATAATATAATATAATATAATATAATATAATATAATATAATATAATATAATATAATATAATATAATATAATATAATATAATATAATTATATAGAATTATTTTTGTATAAAATTTATATTATATTATATATAATATGATAATACTAATTATATAACATAAATATAGAATATAATACAATATAATATAATATAATATAATATAATATAAATATATAGAATTATTTTTTATAAATATAGAGAATATTTTTGTATAAAATTTATATTATATTATATTATATTATATTAGATAATACTAATTATATAACATTAATAGATGTAATTAATATATAATTAATATATAATATAATATAATATAATTCTATATAAATATATAGAATTATTTTAATAAATGTATAGAATTATTTTGTATGAAATTTATATATTATATTATATTATATTATATTATATTATATTATATTATATTATATTATATTATATTATATTATATTATATTATATTATATTATATTATATTATATTATATTATATTATATTATATTATATTATATTATATATTAGCCTTGTAGGAACATAGAGTCAGAGTCCTTCTTTCCTTCCAACAATGGGGACCCCAGAAAATGCCACAGCCAGGGCGGGCTTTGGGTGGGACACAGGACAAATCCTTCCCTGGCAGGGTGGGGAGGGGCCGGGGTGGAATTCCCAGAGCAGCTGGGGCTGCCCTGGATCCCTGGCAGTGCCCAGGGCCAGGCTGGACACTGGGACACCCTGGGACAGCGGCAGTGTCCCTGCCATGGCAGGGGTGGCACGGGGTGAGGTTTGGGGCCCCCTCCCCCCAGCATGCCAGGGTTCCCGGAGCAGGAGCCAGGTGCCTGGCTCGGTGCCAGGTGCCCGCTCAGCACCAGCCCAGCCCGGCCAGAGCAGCACGAACCTGCCCAGGAGCCACCCAGGCCACGCCCAGCACAGGTGAAACCCAGCAAGAGGTGCCGCCCCAAAATGTCCATTTCCCCCCAAAAGGAGCCCCCAGGACTGCCCGTTGTCACCGACATGTTCTATGAAAAATCCTTTCCTTGGGATTTTTCCTCCTGAGAAGCTGAGAGGCCTCAAGAACAAAATGTAAACAATTCTTATCTGCTGCTGTGGGATGCAGCAGGTGGATCTGGGATTGGTCCATGTGGTTGTTTCTCATTAATGGCCAATCCCAGTCCAGCTGTCCAGACTGGCTCGGTCAGAGACAAACCTTTGTCATTCATTCCTTTTCTATTCTTAGCTAGCCTTCTGATGAAATCTTTTCCTCTATTCTTTCAGTATAGTTTTAACATATTATATATCATAAAATAATAAACCAAGCCTTCTGAACATGGAGTCAAGATTCTCATCTCTTCCCTCACCCTGGGACCCCTGTGATCAATGCAGGTACACCCTGTGACAATGCACCAGCCCGTCACCGTGTCCAACACGCAGGTGTGCCCGCGAGAAACAGCCCAGCACCCCCGAGGGTGCAAACCGCGAATTTCTGCCCATCCGAGCTTGGGGTGAAGGAAACAGCGCCTGGGAAGGCGGCAGAGCCCAGGTGAGAGCAGGGCAGCACACCTGGCTGCTGCCCAGAGCCCAGAGCCCAGGTGGGAGCCACACCTGGCTGCTGCCGAGAGCCGCAGGCAGCAGGAGGGCTCCCTCTGGAGCGAATCCCGAAATGGGAACCGAACAGAGCCCAGGTTTCTGCCTCCCCCTGCAGCGATCCCAAAATGGGAACCGAACAGAGCCCAGGTTTCTGCCTCCCCCTGCAGAGATCCCAAAATCGGAACCGAACAGAGCCCAGGTTTCTGCCTCCCTCTGCAGCGATCCCGAAATGGGAACCGAACAGAGCCCAGGTTTCTGCCTCCCCCTGCAGTGATCCCAAAATCGGAACCGAACAGAGCCCAGGTTTCTGCCTCCCCCTGCAGTGATCCCGAAATCGGAACCGAACAGAGCCCAGATTTCTGCCTCCCCCTGCAGTGATCCCAAAATCGGAACCGAACCGAGCCCAGGTTTCTGCCTCCCTCTGCAGTGATCCCAAAATCGGAACCGAACAGAGCCCAGGTTTCTGCCTCCCTCTGCAGTGATCCCAAAATCGGAACCGAACAGAGCCCAGGTTTCTGCCTCCCCCTGCAGTGATCCCGAAATCGGAACCGAACAGAGCCCAGGTTTCTGCCTCCCCCTGCAGTGATCCCGAAATGGGAACCGAACAGAGCCCAGGTTTCTGCCTCCCCCTGCAGTGATCCCGAAATGGGAACCGAACAGAGCCCAGGTTTCTGCCTCCCTCTGCAGGGATCCCGAAATGGGAACCGAACAGAGCCCAGGTTTCTGCCTCCCCCTGCAGTGATCCCAAAATGGGAACCGAACCGAGCCCAGGTTTCTGCCTCCCTCTGCAGTGATCCCAAAATCGGAACCGAACAGAGCCCAGGTATCTGCCTCCCGCTCCCCCTGCAGTGACCCCGAAATGGGAACCGAACAGAGCCCAGGTTTCTGCCTCCCTCTGCAGCGATCCCAAAATCGGAACCGAACAGAGCCCAGGTTTCTGCCTCTCTGTCCAGTGATCCCGAAATGGGAACCGAACAGAGCCGAGGTTTCTGCCTCCCCCTGCAGAGATCCCAAAATCGGAACCGAACAGAGCCCAGGTTTCTGCCTCCCCCTGCAGTGATCCCAAAATGGGAACCGAACAGAGCCCAGGTTTCTGCCTCCCCCTGCAGTGATCCCAAAATCGGAACCGAACAGAGCCCAGGTTTCTGCCTCCCTCTGCAGTGATCCCGAAATGGGAACCGAACAGAGCCCAGGTTTCTGCCTCCCTCTGCAGTGATCCCGAAATCAGAACCGAACCGAGCCCAGGTTTCTGCCTCCCCCTGCAGAGATCCCAAAATCGGAACCGAACCGAGCCCAGGTTTCTGCCTCCCTCTGCAGTGATCCCAAAATCGGAACCGAACAGAGCCCAGGTTTCTGCCTCCCTCTGCAGCGATCCCAAAATCGGAACCGAACAGAGCCCAGGTTTCTGCCTCCCCCTGCAGTGATCCCAAAATCGGAACCGAA
Source organism: Haemorhous mexicanus (assembly GCF_027477595.1). Taxonomy (NCBI): domain Eukaryota; kingdom Metazoa; phylum Chordata; class Aves; order Passeriformes; family Fringillidae; genus Haemorhous; species Haemorhous mexicanus. The sequence goes on along the minus strand of NC_082343.1, from coordinate 117,836,478 downwards.
CAGAGCCCAGGTTTCTGCCTCCCCCTGCAGCGATCCCAAAATCGGAACCGAACAGAGCCCAGGTTTCTGCCTCCCCCTGCAGAGATCCCGAAATCGGAACCGAACAGAGCCCAGGTTTCTGCCTCCCCCTGCAGAGATCCCGAAATCGGAACCGAACAGAGCCCAGGTTTCTGCCTCCCTCTGCAGTGATCCCAAAATCGGAACCGAACAGAGCCCAGGTTTCTGCCTCCCCCTGCAGAGATCCCAAAATCGGAACCGAACAGAGCCCAGGTTTCTGCCTCCCCCTGCAGTGATCCCGAAATGGGAACCGAACAGAGCCCAGGTTTCTGCCTCCCTCTGCAGAGATCCCAAAATCGGAACCGAACAGAGCCCAGGTTTCTGCCTCTCTGTCCAGTGATCCCGAAATGGGAACCGAACAGAGCCCAGGTTTCTGCCTCCCCCTGCAGTGATCCCAAAATCGGAACCGAACAGAGCCCAGGTTTCTGCCTCCCTCTGCAGTGATCCCAAAATCGGAACCGAACAGAGTCCAGGTTTCTGCCTCCCTCTGCAGTGATCCCGAAATGGGAACCGAACAGAGCCCAGGTTTCTGCCTCCCCCTGCAGAGATCCCGAAATCGGAACCGAACAGAGCCCAGGTTTCTGCCTCCCCCTGCAGTGATCCCAAAATGGGAACCGAACAGAGCCCAGGTTTCTGCCTCCCCCTGCAGTGATCCCAAAATCGGAACCGAACAGAGCCCAGGTTTCTGCCTCCCTCTGCAGTGATCCCAAAATCGGAACCGAACAGAGCCCAGGTTTCTGCCTCCCCCTGCAGCGATCCCAAAATCGGAACCGAACAGAGCCCAGGTTTCTGCCTCCCCCTGCAGAGATCCCGAAATCGGAACCGAACAGAGCCCAGGTTTCTGCCTCCCCCTGCAGAGATCCCGAAATCGGAACCGAACAGAGTCCAGGTTTCTGCCTCCCTCTGCAGAGATCCCAAAATCGGAACCGAACAGAGCCCAGGTTTCTGCCTCCCCCTGCAGTGATCCCAAAATCGGAACCGAACAGAGCCCAGGTTTCTGCCTCTCTCTGCAGTGATCCAGAAATCGGAACCGAACAGAGCCCAGGTTTCTGCCTCCCTCTGCAGAGATCCCGAAATGGGAACCGAACAGAGCCCAGGTTTCTGCCTCCCTCTGCAGAGATCCTAAAATCGGAACCGGACCGAGCCCAGGTTTCTGCCTCCCCCTGCAGAGATCCCGAAATCGGAACCGAACAGAGCCCAGGTTTCTGCCTCCCTCTGCAGAGATCCCAAAATCGGAACCGAACAGAGCCCAGGTTTCTGCCTCCCCCTGCAGTGATCCCAAAATCGGAACCGAACCGAGCCCAGGTTTCTGCCTCCCTCTGCAGTGATCCCAAAATCGGAACCGAACAGAGCCCAGGTTTCTGCCTCCCTCTGCAGCGATCCCAAAATCGGAACCGAACAGAGCCCAGGTTTCTGCCTCTCTGTCCAGTGATCCCGAAATGGGAACCGAACAGAGCCCAGGTTTCTGCCTCCCCCTGCAGAGATCCCGAAATCGGAACCGAACAGAGCCCAGGTTTCTGCCTCCCTCTGCAGTGATCCCAAAATGGGAACCGAACAGAGCCCAGGTTTCTGCCTCCCCCTGCAGTGATCCCAAAATCGGAACCGAACAGAGCCCAGGTTTCTGCCTCCCTCTGCAGTGATCCCGAAATCAGAACCGAACCGAGCCCAGGTTTCTGCCTCCCTCTGCAGTGATCCCAAAATCGGAACCGAACAGAGCCCAGGTTTCTGCCTCCCCCTGCAGTGATCCCAAAATCGGAACCGAACCGAGCCCAGGTTTCTGCCTCCCCCTGCAGAGATCCCAAAATCGGAACCGAACAGAGCCCAGGTTTCTGCCTCCCCCTGCAGTGATCCCGAAATCGGAACCGAACAGAGCCCAGGTTTCTGCCTCCCCCTGCAGTGATCCCGAAATCGGAACCGAACAGAGCCCAGGTTTCTGCCTCCCTCTGCAGAGATCCCAAAATCGGAACCGAACAGAGCCCAGGTTTCTGCCTCCCCCTGCAGTGATCCCAAAATCGGAACCGAACCGAGCCCAGGTTTCTGCCTCCCTCTGCAGTGATCCCAAAATCGGAACCGAACAGAGCCCAGGTTTCTGCCTCTCTGTCCAGTGATCCCGAAATGGGAACCGAACAGAGCCCAGGTTTCTGCCTCCCCCTGCAGAGATCCCGAAATCGGAACCGAACAGAGCCCAGGTTTCTGCCTCCCCCTGCAGTGATCCCAAAATCGGAACCGAACAGAGCCCAGGTTTCTGCCTCCCCCTGCAGCGATCCCAAAATCGGAACCGAACAGAGCCCAGGTTTCTGCCTCCCCCTGCAGAGATCCCGAAATCGGAACCGAACAGAGCCCAGGTTTCTGCCTCCCTCTGCAGCGATCCCAAAATCGGAACCGAACAGAGCCCAGGTTTCTGCCTCTCTGTCCAGTGATCCCGAAATGGGAACCGAACAGAGCCCAGGTTTCTGCCTCCCCCTGCAGAGATCCCGAAATCGGAACCGAACAGAGCCCAGGTTTCTGCCTCCCCCTGCAGTGATCCCAAAATGGGAACCGAACAGAGCCCAGGTTTCTGCCTCCCCCTGCAGTGATCCCAAAATCGGAACCGAACAGAGCCCAGGTTTCTGCCTCCCTCTGCAGTGATCCCAAAATCGGAACCGAACAGAGCCCAGGTTTCTGCCTCCCCCTGCAGCGATCCCAAAATCGGAACCGAACAGAGCCCAGGTTTCTGCCTCCCCCTGCAGCGATCCCAAAATCGGAACCGAACAGAGTCCAGGTTTCTGCCTCCCTCTGCAGAGATCCCAAAATCGGAACCGAACAGAGCCCAGGTTTCTGCCTCCCCCTGCAGTGATCCCAAAATCGGAACCGAACAGAGCCCAGGTTTCTGCCTCTCTCTGCAGTGATCCAGAAATCGGAACCGAACAGAGCCCAGGTTTCTGCCTCCCTCTGCAGTGATCCCAAAATCGGAACCGAACAGAGCCCAGGTTTCTGCCTCTCTGTCCAGTGATCCCGAAATGGGAACCGAACAGAGCCCAGGTTTCTGCCTCCCCCTGCAGCGATCCCAAAATCGGAACCGAACAGAGCCCAGGTTTCTGCCTCCCCCTGCAGAGATCCCGAAATCGGAACCGAACAGAGCCCAGGTTTCTGCCTCCCCCTGCAGAGATCCCGAAATCGGAACCGAACAGAGTCCAGGTTTCTGCCTCCCTCTGCAGAGATCCCAAAATCGGAACCGAACAGAGCCCAGGTTTCTGCCTCCCCCTGCAGTGATCCCAAAATGGGAACCGAACCGAGCCCAGGTTTCTGCCTCCCTCTGCAGTGATCCCAAAATCGGAACCGAACAGAGCCCAGGTTTCTGCCTCCCGCTCCCCCTGCAATGACCCCGAAATGGGAACCGAACAGAGCCCAGGTTTCTGCCTCCCCCTGCAGTGATCCCGAAATGGGAACCGAACAGAGCCCAGGTTTCTGCCTCCCCCTGCAGTGATCCCGAAATGGGAACCGAACAGAGCCCAGGTTTCTGCCTCTCTGTCCAGTGATCCCAAAATCGGAACCGAACAGAGCCCAGGTTTCTGCCTCCCCCTGCAGTGATCCCGAAATCGGAACCGAACAGAGCCCAGGTTTCTGCCTCCCCCTGCAGAGATCCCGAAATCGGAACCGAACAGAGCCCAGGTTTCTGCCTCCCTCTGCAGAGATCCCAAAATCGGAACCGAACAGAGCCCAGGTTTCTGCCTCCCCCTGCAGTGATCCCAAAATCGGAACCGAACCGAGCCCAGGTTTCTGCCTCCCTCTGCAGTGATCCCAAAATCGGAACCGAACAGAGCCCAGGTTTCTGCCTCTCTCTGCAGTGATCCAGAAATCGGAACCGAACAGAGCCCAGGTTTCTGCCTCCCCCTGCAGTGATCCCAAAATCGGAACCGAACAGAGCCCAGGTTTCTGCCTCTCTGTCCAGTGATCCCGAAATGGGAACCGAACAGAGCCCAGGTTTCTGCCTCCCCCTGCAGCGATCCCAAAATCGGAACCGAACAGAGCCCAGGTTTCTGCCTCCCCCTGCAGAGATCCCGAAATCGGAACCGAACAGAGTCCAGGTTTCTGCCTCCCTCTGCAGAGATCCCAAAATCGGAACCGAACAGAGCCCAGGTTTCTGCCTCCCCCTGCAGTGATCCCAAAATGGGAACCGAACCGAGCCCAGGTTTCTGCCTCCCTCTGCAGTGATCCCAAAATCGGAACCGAACAGAGCCCAGGTTTCTGCCTCCCGCTCCCCCTGCAGTGACCCCGAAATGGGAACCGAACAGAGCCCAGGTTTCTGCCTCCCCCTGCAGAGATCCCGAAATCGGAACCGAACAGAGCCCAGGTTTCTGCCTCCCCCTGCAGTGATCCCAAAATCGGAACCGAACAGAGCCCAGGTTTCTGCCTCCCCCTGCAGTGATCCCAAAATCGGAACCGAACAGAGCCCAGGTTTCTGCCTCTCTCTGCAGTGATCCAGAAATCGGAACCGAACAGAGCCCAGGTTTCTGCCTCCCCCTGCAGTGATCCCGAAATGGGAACCGAACAGAGCCCAGGTTTCTGCCTCCCCCTGCAGTGATCCCGAAATGGGAACCGAACAGAGCCCAGGTTTCTGCCTCTCTGTCCAGTGATCCCAAAATCGGAACCGAACAGAGCCCAGGTTTCTGCCTCCCTCTGCAGAGATCCCAAAATGGGAACCGAACCGAGCCCAGGTTTCTGCCTCCCGCTCCCTCCGTCGCCTCCTCCCGGGCCCCGGGCATGGAGCCGTGCCCGCAATATTCAGTCATTAATTGCTTTTCCTGCCTGGGCTTGCGTGCGGCAAGGAGGCAAATCAAAGATTCCTGAAGAGACAGGAAGGCTGCCCAAGCTCGTGGCACCCTCCCAGGGATCTCCCAGGAATCAGAATCCCTGCTCCCGGGCACGATTGCACAACAGCCTCAGCAGCCCAGCCCGGGGCAGAGAATCTCCCCGGAAAGGGAGAGGGGATAACTCTGGGACACACACACACACAGACCGCGCTCTGCTGGCAGCTCAGCGAGGCTCTGCCCCTCATCCCCGGCAGGAAAAGCCCCCCAGCCATCCCCAGGGCTCATTTGCATACAGGACAATTAACAACAAATGGATTTCATGCGGAAAGGGGGGGGAAAAACAAAAGTCAGATCATGTACAAAGTGAAGTCAACTTACTGCCTGCTTTTGCTCTTCTTCCTGGAGAGGAGAAAGGTGGAGAGAGAGAGAGAGGAAGGGAAGGGTCAGTTATGGTGTGAAAAACGATGATTTCACCCAAAACCCCCAGTGACAGGCCAGGACGTGGAGCCAGCACCTGCAGCACGGCAGGACACCAGGGCAGGACATCTGTCCCACTGTCCCACGCTGGTGCCAGCAGGGACACCCCTGGCCACGGGAGGGGACACCCAGTGTGAAAAATGCCTATTTTATGGTTGGCTTTGTGCAAATATTCAAATGAATATGATTTGTGTTGTGTTAGAAAGTGGTGCTGTATCAATTCTCTTCAGTAGGGTGTTAAATATAGTTTTAGGTTATAAAAAAATGCTAAAATAGAAACTGTGCTATGTGAGATTTTTTTTTTTAAAGAAAGGACTGGCTCAGAGATAGCAGCCACAGGACACCTGAATCTTTCAGAGAGAAAGAATTTACTGCCCCATTATCAGAAGAAACGAACTTCATCCTGCCTTGAAGGTGCTGCTGGGGCTCAGAGGAAGGAGCTGACCCTGCCCAGACAGAATCCTGTGTGTGGATGGAATTGATGCACCAGGGATGAGCTGTATGAATATGCAACAGGCTGTTGCTTTTAAGGGTTAATCCTCTGTTCATGTGGGTCCTTTTTTGGGCTGATTTTGCCCAGAAAATGTACCAGGACCATCCATAACTCTTTGTTTTTATTGTCTCATATTGTCCTAGTCCAAATTGTCCAAATTATTATTACTCTAATTCTATTGCTATTTTTATAACTATTTTATTACCATTAAACTTTAAAAATATTAAAACCAAGTGACAGGCGTTTTTCACACCCAGGGGTGTCTGCTCCCTTGGGCAGGACGTCATGGCCTCAGCCTGGCACAGGGAAGGTGCCCTGCCCGTGCCAGGGGGGAGCTGGGGGGGTCTGCACTCCCTTCCCACCCAAACCCTGCCACGATCCTCAAATCCCACCCAGACCTGAGGCCCACAGACCCCAAACCCATCCCCGGGTCTGGAGCTGCCCCTGGGGGTGCCCAAACACACAAAGTGCCAGCACAGAGCCCCAGCAGCACCAGGTGCCCCCGGGCCAGCTGCCCTGGCACTGCCAGGGAACGGCAAGGGCAGAGGCAGCAGGGAGGGCACAGGACAGGGAGCAGGGTGCTGAGCAGGGAGAGCAGCTCCTGCACTGCAGGAACCTCTCAGTACAAAACAAGGTGAGATTTGGGTGGGTTTGTCCCTTTTTGGAGCAGGGAGAGCAGCTCCTGCACTGCAGGAACCTCTCAGTACATACACAAGGTGAGATTTGGGTGGGTTTGTCCCCTTGGGGAGCAGGGAGAGCAGCTCCTGCACTGCAGGAACCTCTCAGTACCAACACAAGGTGATATTCAGGTGGGTTTGTCCCCTTCTGGAGCAGGGAGAGCAGCTCCTGCACTGCAGGAACCTCTCAGCACCAACACAAGGTGAGATTTGGGTGGGTTTGTCCCCTTTTGGAGCAGGGAGAGCAGCTCCTGCACTGCAGGAACCTCTCAGCACCAACACAAGGTGAGATTTGGGTGGGTTTGTCCCCTTTGGGAGCAGGGAGAGCAGCTCCTGCACTGCAGGAACCTCTCAGTACAAAACAAGGTGAGATTTGGGAGGGTTTGTCCCCTTTTGGAGCAGGGAGAGCAGCTCCTGCACTGCAGGAACCTCTCAGCACCAACACAAGGTGAGATTTGGGTGGGTTTGTCCCCTTGGGGAGCAGGGAGAGCAGCTCCTGCACTGCAGGAACCTCTCAGTACAAAACAAGGTGAGGTTCAGGTGGGTTTGTCCCCTTCTGGAGCAGGGAGAGCAGCTCCTGCACTGCAGGAACCTCTCAGCACCAACACAAGGTGAGATTTGGGTGGGTTTGTCCCCTTGGGGAGCAGGGAGAGCAGCTCCTGCACTGCAGGAACCTCTCAGCACCAACACAAGGTGAGATTTGGGTGGGTTTGTCTCTTTTTGGAGCAGGGAGAGCAGCTCCTGCACTGCAGGAACCTCTCAGTACAAAACAAGGTGAGGTTCAGGTGGGTTTGTCCCTTTTTGGAGCAGGGAGAGCAGCTCCTGCACTGCAGGAACCTCTCAGCACCAACACAAGGTGAGGTTCAGGTGGGTTTGTCCCCTTTGGGAGGAGGGAGAGCAGCTCCTGCACTGCAGGAACCTCTCAGTACAAAACAAGGTGAGGTTCAGGTGGGTTTGTCCCTTTTTGGAGCAGGGAGAGCAGCTCCTGCACTGCAGGAACCTCTCAGCACCAACACAAGGTGAGGTTCAGGTGGGTTTGTCCCTTTTTGGAGCAGGGAGAGCAGCTCCTGCACTGCAGGAACCTCTCAGCACCAACACAAGGTGAGATTTGGGTGGGTTTGTCCCCTTGGGGAGCAGGGAGAGCAGCTCCTGCACTGCAGGAACCTCTCAGCACCAAAACAAGGTGAGATTTGGGTGGGTTTGTCCCCTTTTGGAGCAGGGAGATGCCCCCTGTGACTGGGCAGGGCTGGGGGAGGCACATCCTGCCTGCAGCTACAGCAGAGCTGCTGGGAATGAGCCAAACATCACCCAGGCCAGAGCTGCCTTGGGCATTCAGGCATTGCCAGTTTGTGCTGGGAGAAAAGGGTTAAATTTTAAAATATTCCTGAAATACTCAGCAGGACTGAGGGTCTGGGAGAGGGGTGGGGATTCCTGTGGATCTCTGGATGCCCTGCTGGGATTCCTGGGTGCACTGAGTCCATCTCAGCCCCTCAGTCCTTCCCTCCTGGGTGTTTTTGATCCCTGGCATCATCTCCCACCCACACCTTGGAGCTGTCCTGCACGAAAACCAGGAACATCTGACCTTGGCCAAATCCTTTCTTTTGTTTTGACCCAGGGTGTCCAAACTGTCCATGTTTCCATGGATTTTGTGCTCTCACAGGTGAGGGCCAGCAGGGCTGTGACCCGTGTGTGACACAAGGGCTGCAGGAGGGGCTGGTGGCCCCTGTCCACCCCAGCTCCAGCCCTCCCAGGTGGCTGCAGGAGCAGGGCAGAGCACGGCCCCCCAGGAATCCAGGTCATGGAATTAAAACCCTGGGATAAAAGCTCCTTCTGGCCTGGAAATCCACGAAGCATTTATCACCCTGGCCCTGCTGATCTCCCATCTGAGCAGGATTAACCAGAACCTTTCCCTTCATTTGAAGCAGCCTCTCCTCGCTGGCCACTGAGGGCTGCTTCCCCACCCACCCAGACTGGGGGGCAATTCCGAGGGTTCAAGCAGATATTTTGGGTTTTTTGCCAAGACTTGGGGCTCCTTCAGGTGTGTCCTTGGTGCTGTTGGGCAGGTGTGGGACCTGGCCCTCCCCACATCCCAAATTTCCCCCTGTGCCTCCCACCAGCAGCAGGAGCAGATGGGGACCCAGGTCAGGGAAAAGATCTTCAATCACCTCCACTCCACAAAAAAAAAAAATAAAAGTTGTTACTTTGAAAAACGAGGCCCTGGCATTGAGCACAGATGTGGAAATCCCCGTGAGCAGGGCTGGGCTGGCTGGGGCTGAGCAGAGCAGGATAAATCAGGGAGGAAACGGCCAGGCAGGAAATGCAGGAGGGAAATGGGATCTGTCTGCTGCATTTCCACGGAGCTGCCAGAGGAAGCCGTGGGAGGAGCACACAGGGGTCCCCAGGGACCCCCAGCACAGCCAGGGGGGCTGCGGGCATCAGGGGACCAGGGAATGAGGGATGGCTGGAGGGCTCAGGTGGGGAAATCCCTGAAATCCCACCTGGGGACACCTCCCAGCACCCCGGGGGGCTCCAGCCCTCTAACACCTGGCCATGGACACCTCCAGGGTGGGGAAATCCCTGAAATCCCACCTGGGGACACCTCCCAGCACCCCGGGGGGCTCCAGCCCTCTAACACCTGGCCATGGACACCTCCAGGGTGGGGAAATCCCTCAAATCCCACCTGGGGACACCTCCCAGCACCCCGGGGGGCTCCAGCCCTCTAACACCTGGCCATGGACACCTCCAGGGTGAGGAAATCTCTGAAATCCCACCTGGGGACACCTCCCAGCACCCCGGGGGGCTCCAGCCCTCTAACACCTGGCCATGGACACCTCCAGGGTGGGGAAATCTCTGAAATCCCACCTGGGGACACCTCCCACCACCCCAGGGGGGCTCCAGCCCTCTAACACCTAGCCATGGACACCTCCAGGGTGGGGAAATCCCTCAAATCCCACCTGGGGACACCTCCCACCACCCCAGGGGGCTCCAGCCCTCTAACACCTGGCCATGGACACCTCCAGGGTGGGGAAATCCCTGAAATCCCACCTGGGGACACCTCCCACCACCCCGGGGGGCTCCAGCCCTCTAACACCTGGCCATGGACACCTCCAGGGTGAGGAAATCCCTGAAATCCCACCTGGGGACACCTCCCAGCACCCCGGGGGGCTCCAGCCCTCTAACACCTGGCCATGGACACCTCCAGGGTGGGGAAATCCCTGAAATCCCACCTGGGGACACCTCCCAGCACCCCGGGGGGCTCCAGCCCTCTAACACCTGGCCATGGACACCTCCAGGGTGGGGAAATCCCTGAAATCCCACCTGGGGACACCTCCCAGCACCCTGGGGGGCTCCAGCCCTCTAACACCTGGCCATGGACACCTCCAGGGTGGGGCAGCCCCAGCCTCCCTGCCGTCCCTCCCAGGCCAGCCTGGGATTGCAGAATTCCCAGAACTGGGAGCCCAGACAGAAGGGTCAGCACTCCCAGGGGGGATTTGTGGGAACACTCGGAAATCCCAATCCTGACTCGACTGCAGCAGCCTGGGGGGGCTGTGAGGGGCCAGGAGCAGCAGGGCAGGACCCCAGGGGGGTCATTGAACCCCAGCCCTAACAGACAGCCAACAAAACAACAATGAACCCCAGCCCTAACTGACAACCAGGGGGGTCAGAAATCCCAGAATGGGAACAGTCAGAAATCCCAGAATGGGAAGGGTCAGAAATCTCAGAACAGTCAGAAATTACAGAAGGGCCAGAAATCACAGAATGGTCAGAAATTACAGAAGAGTCAGAAATCCCAGAATGGGGACAGTCAGAAATCCCAGAAGAGTCAGAAATCCCAGAACCAGAACAGTCAGAAATCACAGAATGGGGACAGTCAGAAATCCCAGAACCAGAACAGTCAGAAATCCCAGAATGGGGACAGTCAGAAATCCCAGAACCAGAACAGTCAGAAATCACAGAATGGGGACAGTCAGAAATCCCAGAATGGGGGCAGTCAGAAATCCCAGAACCAGGACTGGTTTGGCCTGGAAGGGACCTTGTCCAGGGCCCCTCCCTGCTCAGAGTGCCACCACCACAGCGTGGGGACAATGGCTGAGCCTCAGGGGACAGCCCTGGATGGCCTTGCACAGATCTCTTCCATGGAATATTCTGGAATATTCTGGACCCCCAGGACCGTCCCCCAGCTTGTGCCCTGCCCAGACCCCCCAGTTCCCCCCTGGCCATCCCTGGCTGTCCAGCTGGCAGGGCTGGGGCTGTGCCCATGCCCTGGGGAGCCTGGGCAGGGCCAGCACCTCTGGGGATGAACCTTCCCCAAATCCACCCCAAAATAAAAATAGGCAAGAACTCAACCTCCAGCTTGCTTTGCCCAAATATTAAAATATAAATAATATAAATATTAAAAATAAAAATAATTATGACTATAACTATAACTATAGGCAGGAACTCAACCTCCAGGTTTCTTTTCCCAAATATAAAAGAATAAATATAAATATATAAATATTGAAAATAAAAATAAGTATAACTATAGGCAGGAACTCAACCTCCAGCTTGCTTTGCCCAAATATTAAAATATAAATATAAAAATAAATATAAATATTAAAAATAAAAATAATTATGACTATAACTATAACTATAGGCAGGAACTCAACCTCCAGCTTGAGTTTTCCCAAATATAAAAGAATAAATATAAGTAAAACTAAAACTAAAACTAAAATCAAATATAACTATAGGCAGGAACTCAACCTCCAGCTTGCTTTCCCCAAATATAAAAGCATAAATATAAATATTGAAAATAAAAATAAGTATAACTATAGGCAGGAACTCAACCTCCAGGTTGAGTTTTCCCAAATATAAAAGAATAAATATAAATAAATAAAAATAAAAATAAGTATAACTATAGGCAGGAACTCAACCTCCAGCTTGCTTTCCCCAAATATAAAAGAATAAATATAAATATTGAAAATAAAAATAAGTATAACTATAGGCAGGAACTCAACTTCCAGGTTTCTTTTCCCAAATATAAAAGAATAAATATAAATATTGAAAATAAAAATAAGTATAACTATAACTCTAGGCAGGAACTCAACCTCCAGGTTGCTTTCCCCAAATATAAAAGAATAAATATAAATAAATAAAAATAAAAATAAGTATAACTATAGGCAGGAACTCAACTTCCAGGTTTCTTTTCCCAAATATAAAAGAATAAATATAAATATAAATATAAATATAAATATAAATATAAATATAAATATAAATATAAATATAAATATAAATATAAATATAAATATAAATAAATGAAACTAAAACTAAATATAAGTATAAATATAAGTATAGAGAGGAACTCAACCCCCAGCTTGCTGTCCCCAAAAATAGAAATAGAAATAGAAACAGGGAGCAGAGCTGGCTGGGCAGGTTCTGGTGGGCACAGCTCGGGGGCAGAGCTGCTCTGGGGCTGTTTTGCCCCTTCCCAGCAGTTCTGTAGCTGAATTTGTGGTTGGGTTTGAGGGAGGAGGACAGAGGGGGCAAAGCCAGCTCCCACGGAGAGCAGGCACCACTTTCTGCTGTGCAGGGAGAGCTGCAGCAGCAGGAACTCTGCACTGGGGGTTCCCCCAGCTCCAGAGCAGATCTCCTGGGAGAGCCTGAACCTGCAGGGCCCAAAGGGGGAAAAGGAGAGCTGAGAGGGACTGGGGACAAGGGACAGAGGGACAGAGCCAGGGAATGGCTCCCAGGGCCAGAGGGCAGGGCTGGGTGGGATCTTGGCCATGAGGAATTGTTCCCTGGCAGGGTGGGCAGGCCCTGGCACAGGGTGCCCACCCTGGATCCCTGGCAGTGCCCAGGGCCAGGCTGGACACTGGCACACCCTGGGACAGTGGCAGTGTCCCTGCCATGGCAGGGGTGGCACTGGGGGGGCTCTGAGCTCCCTCCCCACCCAACCCAGCTGGGATTCCAAGGTTCCTGTGATTTTAGAAGTCAGACATTATTGGGCTGAGCAGGAAAAACACAGAGCAGAAGCACTGGCTTCAGGAAAAACCAGAATTCCAAACTTGGCCAGTGTGTGGCTTCAGGAAAAACCAGAATTCCAAACTTGGCCAGTGTGTGGCTTCAGGAAAAACCAGAATTCCAAACTTGGCCAGTGTGTGTTGCTCAGGTGTGGGACAGGATGGGAACAGGGCCTGGAATTCCTGCCCAGGATGGGAACAGGGCCTGGAATTCCTGCCCAGGATGGGGACAGGGGCTGGAATTCCTGCCCAGGATGAGGGAAGGGCTGGAACTCCTGTCCAGGATGGGGACAGGGGCTGGAATTCCTGCCCAGGATGAGGGAAGGGCTGGAATTCCTGCCCAGGATGGGGACAGGGGCTGGAACTCCTGCCTAGGATGGGGACAGGGGCTGGAATTCCTGCCCAGGATGGGGATAGGGGCTGGAATTCCTGCCCAGGATGAGGGAAGGGCTGGAACTCCTGCCCAGGATGGGGACAGGGGCTGGAATTCCTGCCCAGGATGGGAACAGGGGCTGGAATTCCTGCCCAGGATGGGAACAGGGCTGGAATTCCTGCCCAGGATGGGGACAGGGCTGGAATTCCTGCCCAGGATGGGAACAGGGCTGGAATTCCTGCCCAGGATGGGGACAGGGGCTGGAATTCCTGCCCAGGATGGGGACAGGGCTGGAACTCTTGCCCAGGATGGGGACAGGGGCTGGAATTCCTGCCCAAGATGGGGACAGGGCTGGAATTCCTGCCCAGGATGGAGCCAAGGGCTGGAACTCCTGCCCAGGATGGAACCCAAACAGGGACATTTTTTGGAGCCCAGAGGCAGCAGCAGAGCCCCCAGGCACAGCCCAGGTGTGCCAGGGGCTGGGCAGGCTCAGCTCCTTGCCCTGGCACTCACCCCCTGCCCTGCTCCCCGTGTGCTTCCCAGTGCCAGTGGGGAGTGCTGAGCCCAGGTCCCACCCCAAACCCCTTCAAACCCCCCAGATCTGGGGTTCTGCAGGTTTTACCCACACAAACCACACTGGGGAGTGCTGAGCCCCAGGTCCCACCCCAAACTCTTTCAAACTCCCCACATCTGGGGTTCTGCAGGTTTTACCCACACAAACCTCAGTGAGGAGTGCTGAGCCCAGGTCCCACCCCAAACCCCTTCAAACCCCCCAGATCTGGGGTTCTGCAGGTTTTACCCACACAAATCACACTGGGGAGTGCTGAGCCCAGGTCCCAACCCCAAACCCCTTCAAACCCCCCAGATCTGGGGTTCTGCAGGTTTTACCCACAAAAATCACACTGGGGAGTCCTGAGCCCACGTACTAACCCCAAACCCCTTCAAACCCCCCAGATCTGGAGTTCTGCAGGTTTTACCCACTCCACCCTGGAGAAAGGTACCAGCCTGGAGCCCAGGTCCCACCCCAAACCCCTTCAAACTCCCCACATCTGGAGTTCTGCAGGTTTTACCCACTCCACCCTGGAGAAAGCTTCACCCCCTGCACCCCACCCAGAGCTGGCATGGAAATGGCTTTTGGCAAACTCAGGGAGGGTTTCTAGGGTTGGCAGCAAAGCAGGGAGCCCAGAGCACCCAGGGAAGCAGGCAGGCAGGGAGGGAGGGATGCTCTGGCTTTGGTTCCTTACTTTGAGCAGCTTCATCAGCCCCTCCAGCTGCACCATCAGCTCTCTTCTGCTCTCCTGCAGGGCTGACATCCTCTGCTCCAGCTCATCCTTCCTCTGCCTGTGCCAGGGACATGGGGGAGAGAGGAGAGACAAACTCAGGCTGTGTCAGAGCTCCCAGGGAGGGAATTCTCCTCTCTGAAAGTCACCCTGGCTCCCAGCACTGCCCAATCCCCATTGAAACACCTGCAGTGAGCTCAGCACCAAAACCTGAGGGGACAAATCCCCATGGCAGGGGAAGCCCAGCTCAGCAGCAGAGAAAAATGCACTTTTTCTGTCTGTGAGCATCAGAGCTGGGATCCTGCAGAGCTCAGAGCAGGAGCAGCTTTGGGGAGAGAGGAATCTCAGAGCTCCCAGGGAAATCTCCTCTGTGAAAGTCACCCTGGCTCCCAGCACTGCCCAATCCCCATTTAAACACCTGCAGTGAATCTCAGCACCAAAACCTGGAGGGGACAATTCCCCAGCCATGGCAGCTGCAGAGAAAAATGCAATTTTTCTGTCTGTGAGCATCAGAGCTGGGATCCTGCAGAGCTCAGAGCAGGAGGAGCTTTGGGGAGAGAGAAGAATCTCAGAGCTCCCAGGGAAATCTCCTCTGTGACACTGACCCTGGGACCCAGCACTGCCCAATCCCCTTTTAAACACCTGCAGTGAAGCTCAGCATCAAAACCTGGAGGGGACAATTCCCCAGCCATGGCAGCAGCAGAGAAAAATGCACTTTTTTCTGTCTGTGAGCATCATCCTGCAGAGCTCAGACTGAGCAGGAGGAGCTTTGGGAGCAGAGAGAGGGAAAGGGGAGGGCAGGAAAGGCTGCTGTGGTGTGAAAAATGCCTGTTTTGTGGTTGGCTTTTGGCAAATATTAACATGAATATTATATGTGTGATGTTAGAAAGTGATGCTGGATCCATTTCCTCAAGTAGTCTGTCAAATGTAGCTTTAGGTTATAATGTTAAAATAGAAACTATGTGTGTGAGATATTTTTTTAAGAAAGGAATGAGGAACTCTCACTGAGACAGCAGCCCCAGGACACTGAAATCTTTCAGAGAGAAAGAGAATTGATTGCTCCCTTATCAGCAGAAAGGAAATTCTTCCTGCCTCAGTCAGCCCTGGAGATGCTGCTGGGGCTCAGAGGAAGGAGCTGACCCTGCCCAGACAGAATCCTGTGTGGGAATGGAATTGCTGCACCATGGATGAGCTGTGTGAATATGCAACAGGCTGGTGCTTTAAGGGTTAATCTTCTGTTCACGTGGGGCCTTTTTTGGGCTCATTTTGCCCAGAAAAGGTACCCAGACTATCTCTAACTCTTTGTTTTTATTGTCTCATATTGTCCTAATCCAAATTGTCCAAATTACTTTAATTATATTGCTATTTTTATAACGATTTTATTATTATTAAATGAAATATTAATTTATTTCAAATTAAATTAAATTAAAATTATTTTTTAAATTAAATTAAAAATTAATTACACTAAATTTAAATTAATTTAAATAAAATTTACAATTGATTTAAAATTAATTTTCAAATGAATTAACAAAATATTAATTTTTGAATTTAGAAAACAAGTGATTGGTGTGTTTCCCGAGGAGTGAGAGGGACACTCCAGGCTCTCTGCAGTGCCACAGCAGCCAGGACATGTCCCCTGCAGCACAGCCAGGTGACAGTGACAGCAGGAGGTGACAGCAGTGACCTTCCCTTCCCTCCCTCTGCAGCTATTCCAGGAGCTGGGACTCAGCCTGGGCCGGGCTAAAAAAGGGGAGATGAGCAAAGAAATGAAGGAGCAGCTCAAAGCCAGGCTTAGCCAGGCTCGGCTTTGTGTCACACAGAGGGAGCACTGGCCTGCAGGGACTGCCCCCCCTGCAGTGACACTGGGGACACCAGGATGTCCCAGCTCTGTCACAGCCTGGGGACACCAGGATGGCCCAGCCCTGTGTCAGTGTGGGGACACCAGGATGTCCCAGCCCTGTCACAGCCTGGGGACACCAGGATGTCCCAGCCCTGTGTCACAGTGTGGGCACACCAGGATGGCCCAGCCCTGTGTCAGTGTGGGGACACCAGGATGGCCCAGCTCTGTGTCACAGCCTGGGGACACCAGGATGGCCCAGCCCTGTGTCAGTGTGGGGACACCAGGATGTCCCAGCCCTGTCACAGTGTGGGGACACCAGGATGGCCCAGCTCTGTGTCACAGTGTGGGGACACCAGGATGTCCCAGCCCTGTGTCAGTGTGGGGACACCAGGATGTCCCAGCTCTGTGTCACAGTCTGGGGACACCAGGATGGCCCAGCCCTGTGTCAGTGTGAGGACACCAGGATGTCCCAGCTCTGTGTCACAGTCTGGGGACACCAGGATGGCCCAGATCTGTGTCACAGTGTGGGGACACCAGGATGGCCCAGCCCTGTGTCACAGCCTGGGGACACCAGGATGTCCCAGCTCTGTGTCAGTGTGAGGACACCAGGATGTCCCAGCCCTGTGTCAGTGTGGGGACACCAGGATGTCCCAGCTCTGTGTCAATGTGGGGACACCAGGATGTCCCAGCTCTGTGTCAGTCTGGGGACACCAGGATGTCCCAGCTCTGTGTCACAGTCTGGGGACACCAGGATGGCCCAGCCCTGTGTCAGTCTGGGGACACCAGGATGTCCCAGCTCTGTGTCACAGTCTGGGGACACCAGGATGGCCCAGCCCTGTGTCAGTGTGGGGACACCAGGATGGCCCAGCCCTGTGTCCCAGTCTGGGGACACCAGGATGTCCCAGCTCTGTGTCACAGTCTGGGGACACCAGGATGTCCCAGCCCTGTGTCAGTGTGGGGACACCAGGATGTCCCAGCCCTGTCACAGTCTGGGGACACCAGGATGTCCCAGCTCTGTCACAGTCTGGGGACACCAGGATGTCCCAGCCCTGTGTCACAGTGTGGGGACACCAGGATGTCCCAGCTCTGTGTCACAGCCTGGGGACACCAGGATGGCCCAGCCCTGTCACAGTGTGGGGACACCAGGATGGCCCAGCTCTGTCACAGTGTGGGGACACCAGGATGTCCCAGCCCTGTGTCACAGTCTGGGGACACCAGGATGTCCCAGCTCTGTGTCACAGTGTGGGGACACCAGGATGTCCCAGCCCTGTCCCAGTCTGGGGACACCAGGATGTCCCAGCCCTGTGTCACAGTCTGGGGACACCAGGATGGCCCAGCCCTGTCACAGCCTGGGGACACCAGGATGTCCCAGATCTGTGTCCCTGTCTGGGGACACCAGGATGTCCCAGCCCTGTGTCAGTCTGGGGACACCAGGATGGCCCAGCTCTGTGTCACAGTCTGGGGACACCAGGATGTCCCAGCTTTGTCACAGTCTGGGGACACCAGGATGTCCCAGCTCTGTGTCAGTCTGGGGACACCAGGACGTCCCAGCTCTGTGTCACAGCCTGGGGACACCAGGATGTCCCAGCTCTGTCACAGCCTGGCGACACCAGGATGTCCCAGCCCTGTGTCAGTCTGGGGACACCAGGATGTCCCAGCCCTGTGTCACAGTGTGGGGACACCAGGATGGCCCAGCCCTGTGTCCCTGTCTGGGGACACCAGGATGTCCCAGCCCTGTGTCACAGCCTGGGGACACCAGGATGTCCCAGCCCTGTGTCACAGTGTGGGGACACCAGGATGTCCCAGCCCTGTGTCACAGTGTGGGGACACCAGGATGTCCCAGCTCTGTGTCACAGTCTGGGGACACCAGGATGTCCCAGCCCTGTCACAGTCTGGGGACACCAGGATGTCCCAGCCCTGTGTCACAGCCTGGGGACACCAGGATGTCCCAGCCCTGTGTCACAGCCTGGGGACACCAGGATGGCCCAGCCCTGTGTCACAGTCTGGGGACACCAGGATGGCCCAGCCCTGTCACAGCCTGGGGACACCAGGATGTCCCAGCTCTGTGTCAGTGTGGGGACACCAGGATGTCCCAGCCCTGTGTCACAGTGTGGGGACACCAGGATGTCCCAGCTCTGTCACAGTGTGGGGACACCAGGATGTCCCAGCCCTGTGTCCGTGTGGGGACACCAGGATGTCCCAGCTCTGTGTCAGTGTGGGGACACCAGGATGTCCCAGCCCTGTGTCACAGTGTGGGGACACCAGGATGTCCCAGCCCTGTGTCACAGTGTGGGGACACCAGGATGTCCCAGCTCTGTCACAGTGTGGGGACACCAGGATGTCCCAGCCCTGTGTCCGTGTGGGGACACCAGGATGTCCCAGCCCTGTGTCCCAGTCTGGGGACACCAGGATGTCCCAGCCCTGTCACAATCTGGGGACACCAGGATGTTGTTCTGTTGTTAATTAAGTTTAAGGAAATAATTAATATTAGTAAACTTGTGGTAAAAAAGGTGTTTGCACAGAGGAGTAAAGGTGTTTCCCAGGCACTCAAGGTGTTTCCCGGGGCACTCAAGGTGTTTCCCAGGCACTCAAGGTGTTTCTCAGGCACTCAAGGTTTTTCCCAGGCTGTAAAGGTGTTTCCCAGGCTGTAAAGGTGTTTCCCAGGCACTCAAGGTGTTTCCCAGGCTGTAAAGGTGTTTCCCAGGCTGTAAAGGTGTTTCCCAGGCACTCAAGGTGTTTCCCAGGCACTCAAGGTGTTTCCCAGGCACTCAAGGTGTTTCCCAGGCACTCAAGGTGTTTCCCAGGCTGTAAAGGTGTTTCCCAGGCACTCAAGGTGTTTCCCAGGCACTCAAGGTGTTTCCCAGGCACTCACTCAGGGTGTTTCCCAGGCACTCAAGGTGTTTCCCAGGCTGTAAAGGTGTTTCCCAGGCACTCAGGGTGTTTCCCAGGCACTCAGGGTGTTTCCCAGGCACTCACCTGCACCATGCCCAGTCCCAGGGCTCCCTGGTGCCCAAACTCCTCCCTGAGCTGTCCCTCCATGGCTGGGGAGGTTTCTATCGGCCCCCGAACCCCTGAGGAGCTCACGGGGCTGCCCCAGCCCCGAGTGTGAGGTGGCCCAGCCCCGCAGCCCGCTAGCCCAGCCCGCTAGCCCAGCCCCCTGTGTGTGAGATGGCCTGGCAGGAGCTGCCCCTCAGTGCCCCCAGCCCAGTAGCCCAGCAGCCCAGCAGCCCTGTATCCTGGTAGCCCAGCCCAGTATCCCAGTAGCCCAGTATCCTGCTAGCCCAGTAGCCTGGTAGCCCAGCCCAGTGTCCCAGTAGCCCAGTATCCTGCTAGCCCAGTAGCCCAGCCGGTAGCCTGGTAGCCCAGCCCAGTGTCCCAGTAGCCCACCCCGGTATCCCAGTAGCCCAGCCCTGTATCCCAATAGCCTGGTACCCTGGTAGCCCTTCCCAGTATCCCACTAGCCCATTCCAGCAGCCCAGTGGCCCTTCCCGGTATCCTGGTAGCCCGGGAGCCCAGCCTGCTATCCCAGCCCGGTATCCTGGTAGCCCATTCTGGTAGCCCAGTAGCCCATCCCAGTAGCCCATCCCAATATCCTGGTAGCCCATCCAGGTAGCCCATCCCAGTATCCCGGTAGCCCATCCTGGTATTCCAGTGGCCCAGCCTGGTAGCCCAGTATCCCAGTATCCCATCCCAGTATCCCTCTATCCCGGTATCCCATCCCAGTACCCCAGTGGCCCATCCCTATATCCCAGTAACTCATCCCAGTATCCCGGTAGCCCATCCCGGTACCCCAGCAGTCCATTCCTGTATCCCGGTAGCCCAGTCCGGTATCCCAGTTCCCCAGCCTGGTAGCCCAGCATCCCAGTATCCCTCTATCCCGGTATCCCATCCCAGTACCCCAGTAACCCATCCCTATATCCCAGTAACTCACCCCAATATCCTGGCAGCCCATCCCAGTATCCCGCTATCTCGCTATCCCTGCATCCCACTAGCCCACCCCTGTATCCCAGCATCCCACTATCCTGCTATCCCATATCCTAGCAGTCCATCCCAGTATCCTGGTAGCCCACCCCAGTATCCCAGTATCCCTGTCTCCCTGTATCCCACTATCCCGCTATCCTGGTATCCCTGTATCCCGTATCCCGGTAGCCCACCCCAGTAGCTCAGTATCCTGCTATCCCAGTATCCCTGTATCCTGGTATCCCAGTATCCTGTATCCCGGCAGCCCACCCCTGTATCCCAGTATCCCTGTATCCTGGTATCCCAGTATCCTGTATCCCGGCAGCCCACCCCTGTATCCCAGTATCACTGTACCCCACTGTCCCGGTATCCCGCTGTCCCAGTACCCTGCTATCCCGTATCCTGGCAGCCCATCCCAGTATTCCACTATCCCTGTATCCCGCTGTCCCGGTATCCCGCTATCCCGTATCCTGGCAGCCTATCCCAGTATCCCAGTATTCCTGTACCCTGCTATCCCGTATCCTGGCAGCCTATCCCAGTATCCCAGTATTCCTGTACCCCACTATCCCGTATCCTGGCAGCCTATCCCAGTATTCCTGTACCCCACTATCCCGTATCCCGGCAGCCCACCCTGGTATCCCGGTATCCCTGTATCCCATATTCTGGCAGCCCACCCTGCTACCCTGCTACCCCAGTATCCCGTATCCTGTATCCCAGTACCCCAGTATCCCTGTATGCCTGTATCCCATATCCCAGCAGCCCATCCCGCTATCCCTCTATCCCACTATTCCCGTATCCCACTATCCCGCTATCCCTGTACCCCGGTACCCCGCTATCCTGGTACCCCACTATCCCCTATCCCGTTATCCCTGTATCCTGCTATCCCCTATCCCGCTATCCACTATCCCGCTATCCCTGTATCCCCCTATCCCAGTATCCTGCTATCCCGCTATCCCTGTATCCCCCTATCCCAGTATCCTGCTATCCCGTTATCCCAGTACCCCGCTGTCCCGCTATCCCGTTATCCCGCTATCCCATTATCCCTGTATCCCGTTATCCCGGTATCCCGCTATCCCATTATCCCTGTATCCCAGTATCCTGGTACCCCGCTATCCTATTATCCCTGTATCCTGCTATCCCATTATCCCGGTACCCTGCTATCCTGTTATCCTGGTACCCCGCTATCCCATTATCCCTGTATCCCATTATCCCGCTATCCCATTATCCCTGGATCCTGCTATCCCGTTATCCCGCTATTCCATTATCCCTGTACCCCACTATCCCGCAATCCCATTATCCCTGTATCCCATTATCCCGCTATCCCTGCTATCCCGTTATCCCAGTACCCCGATATCCCGTTACCCTGGTACCCCGCTATCCCATTATCCCTGTATCCCGTTATCCCTGTACCCCATTATCCCGCTATCCCGTTTCCCATTATCCCACTATCCCGTTATCCCATTATCCCAGTACCCCACTATCCCGTTATCCCATTATCCCTGTATCCCGTTATCCCGGTACCCCGCTATCCCATTATCCCTGTATCCCGTTATCCCGGTACCCCGCTATCCCATTATCCCTGTATCCCGTTATCCCGGTACCCCGCTATCCCATTATCCCTGTATCCCGTTATCCTGGTACCCCGTTATCCTGGTACCCTGCTATCCCATTATCCCTGTATCCCGCTATCCCATTATCCCGTTATCCTGGTACCCCGCTATCCCATTATCCCTGTATCCCGCTATCCCTTTATCCCATTATCCCGCTATCACATTATCCCAGTACCCCGCTATCCCATTATCCCTGTATCCCGCTATCCCGTTATCCCTGTACCCCACTATCCCATTATCCCTGTATCCCGTTATCCCTGTACCCCATTATCCCGCTATCCCGTTATCCCATTATCCCGCTATCCCGTTATCCCTGTACCCCGTTATCCCGTTATCCCATTATCCCGTTATCCCTGTACCCCACTATCCCATTATCCCGTTATCCCTGTACCCCACTATCCCATTATCCCTGTATCCCGTTATCCCACTATCCCATTATCCCGGTACCCCGCTATCCCATTATCCCTGTATCCCGCTATCCCGTTATCCCTGTACCCCACTATCCCATTATCCCGGTACCCCGCTATCCCATTATCCCTGTATCCCGCTATCCCATTATCCCGTTATCCCTGTACCCCGTTATCCCGCTATCCCATTATCCCGTTATCCCTGTACCCCGTTATCCCGCTATCCCATTATCCCGTTATCCCGCCATCCCGCCGTCCGGTGGCGTTACCGCAGCAGGCGCAGCTCCGCCAGCAGCGTGGGGTTCTGCTGCGCCTTCTCGGGCGTGGGCTGCGAGGCCTGCTCGTGCTCCAGCCGCAGCCGCTGGATCTCCTGCAGGATCTCCCTGGCACGGGGACAGGACAGGACAGCCTCAGGGTGGGCATGGGGACAGGACAGGACAGCCTCAGGGTGGGCACGGGGACAGGACAGGACAGCCTCAGGGTGGGCACAGGGCATGGGGACAGGACAGGACAGTCTCAGGGTGGGCATGGGGCATGGGGACAGGACAGCCTCAGGGTGGGCACAGGGCACGGGGACAGGACAGGACAGGACAGCCTCAGGGTGGGCACAGGGCACGGGGACAGGACAGGACAGCCTCAGGGTGGGCACGGGGACAGGACAGCCTCAGGGTGGGCACGGGGACAGGACAGGACAGGACAGCCTCAGGGTGGGCACAGGGACAGGACAGGACAGGACAGCCTCAGGGTGGGCACGGGGACAGGACAGGACAGCCTCAGGGTGGGCACGGGGACAGGACAGGACAGGACAGCCTCAGGGTGGGCACGGGGACAGGACAGGACAGGACAGCCTCAGGGTGGGCACAGGGCACGGGGACAGGACAGGACAGGACAGCCTCAGGGTGGGCACAGGGCACGGGGACAGGACAGGACAGCCTCAGGGTGGGCACAGGGAAAGGACAGCCTCAGGGTGGGCACAGTGCCCGCCTGTCCCTGGCTTTCCACAAAAATCCACAGGAATAGCACACGTGGGGCGCCAGAAAGTGATGCTGTGCCAATTCTCTTAGGTAGAAAATTAAACATAAATTAAATATAGTTAAATAAAATTAAATAGAGTTAAATAAAACGAAATAGAGTTAAATAAAGTGAAATAGAGTTAAATAAAATTAAATATAGCTAAATAAAATGAAATAGAGTTAAATAAAATTAAATACAGCTTTAGGCTACAACATAGAGGGCACAGTCTCCAGCTACGTCAGGGAAGGTACAGGCTGGATATTAGGAATAAATTTTTCACCCAAAGAATAATAAAGTTCTGGAATGCTCTTCCCAGGGAGGTGGTGGAATCACCATCTCTGGATGTGTTTAAAGACAGACTGGCCATGGCACTTGGTGCTGCAGTCTGGTTGGACTTGATGCTCTTAGAGGTCTCTTCCAACCTCATCATTCTGTGATTCTGGGTTAGGATAAGGTTAAAATAGAAACTCTGCTATGTCAGATACTTTTTTAAAGAAAGGACTCGCACCAGACAGCAGCTACAGGACTCCTAAATCTTTCAGAGAAAAAGAATTTATTGCTCCCTTGTCAGAAGAAAAAAACTTCTTCCTGCCTCGCTCAGCCCTGAAGACATATATATAAACCTGATTTTTTTGTTAAAATGTCTTCATCATCTGCTAAAATTCCTAAAAATGGACAAAATATCTTTTTTGCTCTAAATCGGTGTCTGCTGTGAGAGATGAGCTTTTCCATTTTTAATTTTAACCACTGATTTCATGAAGAGAAAGAAACAGCAAAATAATTTTAGAATAGGCAGTTGTGTGTCAGAATTCCACTTTAACAATAAGCTGATGTCAAGTGATTGTGTCAAATGTGCATGGGAAGCAAACGTGCACACATCCCTCAGGAAGGAGCTGACCCTGCCCAGACAGAATCCTGTGTGGGAATGGAATTGATGCACCATGGATGAGCTGTGTGAATGTGCAACAGGCTGGTGCTTTAAGGGTTAATCCTCTGTCAATGTGGGGCCTTTTTCGGGCTTATTTTGCCCAGAAAAGGTACCTGGATTGTCTGCAACTCTTTGTTTTTATTGTCCCACATTGTCCTATTCCAAATTGTCCAAATTGTTATCACTCCAATTTGCATTACTATTTTTATACTCATTTTATTACGATGGAACTTTTAAAATTTTAAAACAAGTGACTGGCGTTTTTCACCGTATGCAAAGGGCTGATGGGATTAAAAGGTATTTAAGGGGAACCCCTGAAGATATCAGGGTGGCTGGATGCCAAGATGCAGCCAGCTGTAACTGTGGGAATCCTCAAAAGCAGGGGGTTTGGGGAAAGCTGCAGAAGGCAGAGCCTCAGAGACAGCAGAACTGAGACTGGAGCCCAGCAGGAGCCCTGAGGGTGGTCAGAAAAGTTGTAAAAGTACAAAGTAAGGACAAACAGAGCAATTAATGCTTGTCTGAATAACTCCCTCAGCTGCAGAAAAGAACATCTGGTGATTCACTACAGAAAAGAATATCCAGTACAGCTGATATCCTAGGAAGTGCAGAAAGCTCTAAGCTTAGAACTTAGGAAATTCTTAGCTTAGTAATGGAACTTAAAAGTTCTAGAAACTTGGGAAATTCCAAGCTTAATGAAGGAGCCTAGAAGTTCTAAGAACGTAGGAAGTTCTAAGCTTAAAAAAGGAACTTAGAAATTCTAAAAATTTAGGAAATTCTAAGCTTAATAATGGAGCTTAGAAGTTCAAAGGACTTGGGAAATTCTAAACTTAGAAAGTTCTAAGAACTTAGGGAGTTCTAAGCTTAATGATGGAACTTGGAAGTTCTAAGAACTTAGGAAGTTCTCAGCTTAAAAATGGAGCTTAGAAGTTCTGATAACTTTGGAAGTTCTAACCTTAGGAAGTTCTAAGAACTTAGGAACTTCTAAGCTTAAAAAAGGAACTTAGAGGTTCTAAGAACTTAGGAAGCTCTAAGCTTAAAAAAGGAATTTAGAAGTTCTAAGAACTTGGGAAATTCTAAGCTTAATGAAGGAGCCTAGAAGTTCTAAGAACGTAGGAAGTTCTAAGCTTAAAAAAGGAACTTAGAAGTTTTAAAAATTTAGGAAATTCTAAGCTTAATAATGGAGCTTAGAAGTTCTAAGGACTTGGGAAATTCTAAGCTTAGGAAGTTCTAAAAACTTAGGAAGTTCTAAGCTTAATGATGGAACTTGGAAGTTCTAAGAACTTAGGAAGTTCTCAGCTTAAAAATGGAGCTTAGAAGTTCTAATAACTTTGGAAGTTCTAACCTTAGGAAGTTCTAAGAACTTAGGAACTTCTAAGCTTAAAAAAGGAACTTAGAAATTTTAAAAATTTAGGGAATTCTAAGCTTAATAATGGAGCTTAGAAGTTCTAAGGACTTGGGAAATTCTAAACTTAGAAAGTTCTAACAGCTTAGGAGCATACAAGTTCTTAGAACTTAGGAAGTTCTAAGCTTAGGAAGTTCTAAGAACTTAGGGAGTTCTAAGCTTAATAAAGGAACTTAGACATTCTAAGAACCTGGGAAGTTCTAAGGTTAATAAAGGAGCTTAGAAGTTCTAAAAATTTAGGAAGTTCTAAGCTTAATGATGGAACTTGGAAGTTCTAAGAACTTAGGAAGTTCTCAGCTTAAAAACGGAGCTTAGAAGTTCTAATAACTTAGGAAGTTCTAACCTTAGGAAGTTCTAAGAACTTAGGAACTTGTAAGCTTTAAAAAGGAACTTAGAAGTATTAAAAATTTAGGAAATTCTAAGCTTAATAATGGAGCTTAGAAGTTCTAAGGACTTGGGAAATTCTAAGCTTAGGAAGTTCTAACAACTTAGGAAGTTCTAAGCTCAATAAAGGAACTTAGACATTCTAAGAACCTGGGAAGTTCTAAGGTTAATAAAGGAGCTTAGAAGTTCTAAAAATTTAGGAAGTTCTAAGCTTAATGATGGAACTTGGAAGTTCTAAGAACTTAGGAAGTTCTCAGCTTAAAAATGGAGCTTAGAAGTTCTGATAAGTTAGGAAGTTCTAACCTTAGGAAGTTCTAAGAACTTAGGAACTTCTAAGCTTAAAAAAGGAACTTAGAAGTTTTAAAAATTTAGGGAATTCTAAGCTTAATAATGGAGCTTAGAAGTTCTAAGGACTTGGGAAATTCTAAGCTTAGGAAGTTCTAAAAACTTAGGAAGTTCTAAGAACTTAGGAAGTTCTAAGCTCAATAAAGGAACTTAGAGGTTCTAAGAACTTAGGAAGCTCTAAGCTTAAAAAAGGAATTTAGAAGTTCTAAGAACTTAGGAAATTCTAAGCTTAGGAAGTTCTAAGAACTTAGGAAGTTCTAAGCTCAATAAAGGAACTTAGAAGTTCTAAAAACAATAGGAAGTTCTATGCTTAATAATGGAGCTTAGAAGATCTAAGGACTTAGGAAGTTCTAAGCTTAGGAAGTTCTAAGCTTAATGATGGAGCTCTGAAGTTCTAGGAACTTGGGAAATTCTAAGCTTAGGAAGTTTTAAGAACTTAAAGGCTTATAAGTTCTTAGAACTTAGGGGATTTTAAGCATGATGCAGGAGCTCTGTGCTCTGTGCTTGAGGCTCACAAGCAGTGTTGGATCTGAAATGAGCCAGCACTGTGTAACCACAGGTACCTGTGCTGGCAGTGGTGGGTGCAAGCACTGCCAGTACAGAACACAGAGTGTGCAGATAGAAACACTGTCAGCGTGCTTGGCCTTGGTGGCACTGGGCAAAACACCCAGAAAGTGAGCTGGAACACTGAGTTCTGTGTCTGCTGCTGGCTTGTGAGCTGGTGGCACCTTCCCATTGTCACAAGGGACATCTTCCCATTGTCACCTTCCCATTGTCACAAGGGACACCTTCCCATTGTCACAAGGGACACCTTACCACTGCCATAAGGGACACCTTCCCACTGTCAAAAGGGACACCTTCCCACTGTCAAAAGGGACACCTTCCCACTGCCATAAGGGACACCTTCCCATTGTCACAAAGGGACACCTTCCCACTGTCACAAGGGACACCTTCCCACTGCCATAAGGGACATCTTCCCATTGTCACCTTCCCATTGCCATAAGGGACATCTTCCCATTGTCACCTTCCCATTGCCATAAGGGACACCTTCCCATTGTCACCTTCCCACTGCCACAAGGGACACCTTCCCATTGCCATAAGGGACACCTTCCCATTGCCATAAGGGACACCTTCGCATTGTCACCTTCCCACTGTCACAAGGGACACCTTCCCATTGTCACCTTCCCACTGCCACAAGGGACACTTTCCCATTGTCACCTTCCCATTGCCACAAGGGACACCTTCCCATTGTCACCTTCCCACTGCCATAAGGGACACCTTCCCACTGCCATAAGGGACACCTTCCCATTGTCATAAGGGACACCTTCCCATTGTCACCTTCCCACTGTCACCTTCCCACTGCCATAAGGGCACCGTCCCACAGCCATGTCATGAGGCTGACGCTGGAACAGGAACAGCTCCAGAGGTGTCCCCAGCAGCCCTGTCCCCGGGAGATTTGACCCCTGGCTGGCACTGCCAACCTCTGCTCTGAGGTCCCTGTCCCCGCTGTCCTTTACTGAACTGTCACATTCCCAAGGACAGTGCAGGAGTTTGTCACAGCAGGGCCTGCCCTGCTCCTGAACGCTCCTGCAGCCCTGGGAGCAGCTCCTGGCAGTGCCAGCCCTGTCCTGGGGCTCTGATCCTCTGGGCAGGGATGTTGGCACAGCCTGGCAGGGATGGGGGCACAGCCTGGCATGGACAGGGATGTGGGCACAGCCAGGACAGGGATGTGGGCATAGCCTGACAGGGATGTGGGCACAGCCAGGACAGGGTTGTGAGTACAGCCAGGACTGGGATGTTGGCACAGCCAGGACTGGGATGTGGGCACAGCCTGGCATGGACTGTGATGTGGGCACAGCCTGTCAGGGACAGGGATGTGGGCACAGCCAGGACAGGAATGTGGGCACAGCCTGGCAGGACAGGGATGTGGGCACAGCTCCAGGACTGGGATGGGGGCACAGCCAGAACAGGGATGTGGGCATAGCCAGGACTAGGATGTGAGTACAGCCAGGACTGGGATGTGGGCACAGCCTGGCAGGGATGTGGACCTGGCACATTCTCCACTTCCCAAGGATGGAACTCCTCCCTGCCATGCCCTCCCTCCCCTGGCACAGAAGAGGCTCAGAGAGGCTCCAGGAGCACAGAGGCTCCAGCCCAGCCCTCAGGGGCTGCAGGGGGGCTCTGGAGCAGCTCTGGCACACCCCAGGAGCAGCCCCTGGGGACAGCCCCCTCCCTGCAGAGGGACAGGGACAGGGACAGGGCCCTGGCAGGCACAGGATGGCCCAGGGCTCCCTGCAGCAGGGATGGAGCCCTTCCAAGAGCACTGAGGCACCTCCAGCTCTCCTTGCTGCCAAACTGCAGAGCTGCTCTGCTGGCAGGGCCTCCCAGCAGCACGGGGGGAGATTTCCCTTCTCCAGCATCTCCAGGAGCCATTCCAAACTCCTGCCAGGGCTCCTGCCAGGGCACTGAGGCTCCAGCAGTGCCAGGGCTGGGCTGCCCCTGCTCCAAAGGGCCCTGGAGCAGCCTTTTCCCTCTGCTGAGGGGGCCTGGGGACAGGGCTGGGCACAGGGACACCCCAGGAGAGCCTGGGGGCTCCACAGGTGACCCTCTGGAGAACAAAAATCCTCGGGCTGCCTTAGGAAGGGACTTCAGAGCCATCCAGGGACCCCTGGCACCTTTCCCTGTCCCAGGTGCTGCCAGCCCCAGTGTCCAGCCTGGCCTTGGGCACTGCCAGGGATCCAGGGTGGGCACCCTGTGCCAGGGCCTGCCCCCCCTGCCAGGGAACAATTCCTCATTCCCAAGATCCCACCCAGCCCTGCCCTCTGGCACTGGGAGCCATTCCCTGGCTCCTGTCCCTCTGTCCCTTGTC
This sequence comes from Haemorhous mexicanus, assembly GCF_027477595.1. Lineage (NCBI taxonomy): Eukaryota > Metazoa > Chordata > Aves > Passeriformes > Fringillidae > Haemorhous > Haemorhous mexicanus. The sequence goes on along the minus strand of NC_082343.1, from coordinate 117,807,573 downwards.
CCCAGTCCCTCTGCAGCTCTCCTGGAGCCCCTTCAGGCCCTGCAAGGGGCTCTGAGCTCTCCCTGGATCCTTCTCCTCTCCAGGTGAGCACCCCCAGGTCTCCCAGCCTGGCTCCAGCCCTGGAGCAGCTCTGGTGCCTCCTCTGGGCTCTCTCCAGCAGCTCCAGGTCCTTGTGCTGTTGGAGTTCCCAGGGCAGGTGGGCTCTCACCTGGGCACAGGGGCAGGATCCCCCCTTTCCTGCTGGGGAGCAGCCCAGGACTGGGGATTTGGGGATTTTGGGGATTTCTGGGATCAGATCCCAGCTCTGAGGTTTGCTGGATGTGCTCAGTGTTGGAGAAGATGATTTTGAGAAGATGAGAAAAAATCAACCCCCCTCCCCCGGGGAACAGGGGCAGGGCAGCCCCTCCCCACGGCTAATTAACTGCAGTTAATGACTGACTAATGAGTGAAGGGGCAGCTCCAGGTGAGGGGAAGCAGTGTGGGCACAGGACGGGCTGTACCTGTTCTTGTTCTCCAGCTCTGCTATCAGCTGCCTCTGCTGCTTGTTGGCATCGAAGGTGAAGGGCAGGTCGGCAGGAGGGCGGGGCTGCAGAGAGAGCAGGGGGCTCAGAGAGGGCAGGAAACACGGGATTGCAGTCACAGGAAGCACAGGGTCACAGAAATCACAGAAATCACAGAGAAGACATCACACAATCACAGAAATCAAAGTCACAGAAATCACAGAGATCACAGAGAATTCAGTCACAGAAATCACAGTCACAGAAATCACAGTCACAGAGGGCACAGTCACAGAAATCACAGAGTGTACAGTCACAGAAATCACACCATTAGAGAAATCACACAGTCACAGAAATCACAGAGAGTACAGTCACATATCACACAATCACAGAAATCACACAGTCACAGAAATCACAGAGATCACAGAGAATTCAGTCACAGAAATCACAGTCACAGAAATCAGAGTACAGTCACAGAAATCATACAGTCACAGAAATCACAGAAATCACAGAGAATTCAGTCACAGAAATCACACAGTCACAGAAATCACACAGTCACAGAAATCACAGTCACAGAGTGTACAGTCACAGAAATCACAGAAATCACAGAGAATTCACTCACAGAAATCACAGAAATCGAAGAGAATTCAGTCACAGAAATCACAGTCACAGAAATCACACAGTCACAGAAATCACAGAAATCACAGAGAATTCAGTCACAGAAATCACACAATCACCAAAATCACACAGTCACAGAAATCACAGAGAGTACAGTCCCATATCACACAATCACAGAAATCACACAGTCACAGAAATCACAGAAATCACAGAGAATTCAGTCACAGAAATCAGAGAGATCACAGAGAATTCAGTTACAGAAATCACAGTCACAGAAATCAGAGTACAGTCACAGAAATCACACAGTCACAGAAATCACAGAATCACAGAGCATACAGTCACAGAAATCACAGAGTACAGTCACATATCACACAATCACAGAAATCACACAGTCACAGAAATCACAGAGAATTCAGTCACAGAAATCACAGTCACAGAAATCACACAGTCACAGAAATCACAGAAATCACAGAGAATTCAGTCACAGAAATCACACAGTCACAGAAATCACAGTCACAGAGTGTACAGTCACAGAAATCACAGTCATAGAAATCACACAGTCACAGAAATCACAGAAATCACAGAGAATTCAGTCACAAAAATCACACAATCACCGAAATCACACAGTCACAGAAATCACAGAAATCACAGAGAGTACAGTCCCATATCACACAATCACAGAAATCACACAGTCACAGAAATCACAGAGAATTCAGTCACAGAAATCAGAGAGATCACAGAGAATTCAGTTACAGAAATCACAGTCACAGAAATCAGAGTACAGTCACAGAAATCACACAGTCACAGAAATCACAGAATCACAGAGCGTACAGTCACAGAAATCACAGTCACAGAAATCACAGAGAATTCAGTCACAGAAATCACAGTCACAGAAATCACAGAGTACAGTCACATATCACACAATCACAGAGAGTACAGTCACATATCACACAATCACAGAAATCACACAGTCACAGAAATCACAGAGATCACAGAGAATTCAGTCACAGAAATCACAGTCACAGAAATCACAGAGTACAGGCACAGAAATCACACAGTCACAGAAATCATACAGTCACAGAAATCACAGAGATCACAGAGAATTCAGTCACAGAAATCACAGAAATCGAAGAGAATTCAGTCACAGAAATCACAGTCACAGAAATCACAGAGAGTACAGGCACAGAAATCACAGTAATAGAAATCACACAGTCACAGAAATCACAGACAATTCAGTCACAGAAATCACACAATCACTGAAATCACACAGTCACAGAAATCACAGAGAATTCAGTCACAGAAATCAGAGAGATCACAGAGAATTCAGTTACAGAAATCACAGTCACAGAAATCAGAGTACAGTCACAGAAATCACACAGTCACAGAAATCACACAGTCACAGAGCATACAGTCATAGAAATCATAGTCACAGAAATCACAGAGTACAGTCACATATCACACAATCACAGAAATCACAGTCACAGAAATCACAGAGAATACAGAGAATTCAGTCACAGAAATCACAGTCACAGAAATCAGAGAGTACAGGCACAGAAATCACACAGTCACAGAAATCACAGAAATCGAAGAGAATTCAGTCACAGAAATCACAGTCACAGAAATCACAGAGAGTACAGGCACAGAAATCACAGTCATAGAAATCACACAGTCACAGAAATCACAGAAATCACAGAGAATTCAGTCACAGAAATCACAGAAATCACCAAAATCACACAGTCACAGAAATCACAGAGAGTACAGTCCCATATCACACAATCACAGAAATCACACAGTCACAGAAATCACAGAAATCACAGAGAATTCAGTCACAGAAATCAGAGAGATCACAGAGAATTCAGTTACAGAAATCACAGTCACAGAAATCAGAGTACAGTCACAGAAATCACACAGTCACAGAAATCACAGAATCACAGAGCGTACAGTCACAGAAATCACAGTCACAGAAATCACAGAGTACAGTCACATATCACACAATCATAGAGAGTACAGTCACATATCACACAATCACAGAAATCACACAGTCACAGAAATCACAGAGATCACAGAGAATTCACTCACAGAAATCAGTCACAGAAATCAGAGAGTACAGTCACAGAAATCACAGTCACAGAAATCACAGAGAATACAGTCACAGAAATCACACAACCACAGAAAATACACAAACCACAGAAAACAGAAATCACAGAGAACACAAAGAAATCACAGAAATCAGAGAAATCAGAGAAATCACACCAATCACCAAAACCACACAATCACAGAAATCATATGGAACACAGAACTCACAGAAATCAGAGAAAATACACAAATCACACAATCCCAGAAATCACACAAATTGCACAAAACACACAATCTCACCAATCATAAAAATCACAGAATCACACCATCACAGAAATCACAGAAAACACACAAATCACACCAATCACAGAAATCACACAAATCACACCATCACAGAAATCACAGAAAACACACAAATCACACCAATCACAGAAAACACACAAATCACACCAATCACAGAAATCACACCAATCACAGAAATCACAGAAAACACACAAATCACACCAATCACAGAAAACACACAAATCACACCAATCACAGAAATCACACCAATCACAGAAATCACAGAAAACACACAAATCACACCAATCACAGAAATCACACCAATCACAGAAATCACACCAATCACACAATCACACAATTCACAGAACACACAGAAATGACAGAAATCACACAAATCACAGAAAACACAGAAAACACACAAATCACAGAAAACACACAAATCACACCAATCACAGAAATCACACAAGTCACAGAACACACAGAAATGACAGAAATCACACAAATCACAGAAAGCACAAATCTCACAATCACAGCAATCACAGAAATCACACCAAATGACACAATCACACAAATCATAGAAAACACAGAAATCACACAATCACTGAAATCATATCCATCACAGGAAACACAAAAAATACAAAGTCACAGAAAACACAGAAATTACAGAAATCACAGAAAACACAAATCACACAATCACAGCAATCACAGAAATCACAGGAAACACACAAATCACAGAAATCATATCAATCACAGAAAACACAAATCACACAATCACACAATCACAGAAATCACAGAAATCACAGGAAACACACAAATCACAGAAATCATATCAATCACAGAAAACACAAATCACACAATCACACAATCACACAATCACAGAAAACACAGAAATCACACCAAATGACACAATCACACCAATCACACCAATCATAGAAAACACGAATCACAGAAGTCACAGAATCACAGAAATCATAGAAAACACAGAAAATACAGCATCACACAAGTCACAGAAGTCACAGAAAACACAGAAATTACAGAAATCACACAATCACAGAAATCACAGAAATCACAGAGAACACACCAATGACACAATCACACAAATCATAGAAAACATGGAAATCACAGAATCACAGAAAACACAGAAAATACACAATCACACCAATCACACAAATCACAGAAAACACAGAAATCACAGAAAACACAGAAAATACAGCATCACACAAGTCACAGAAGTCACAGAAAACACAGAAATTACAGAAATCACACAATCACAGAAGTCATAGAAAACATAGAAATCATGTGATCACAGAAATCACACCAATCATAGAAAACACAGAAAATACAGCATCACACAATCACAGAAGTCACAGAGAACACAGAAATACAGAAATCACACAAATCACAGAAAATACAAATCACAGAAGTCACACAATCACAGAAATCATAGAAAACACAAAAACCACAGAAATCACACAAATACTCAGTCACACAATGACACAATGACCCACCAGTCCCACCAGTCCCACCAGTCTCCCCCTGGTTTGCAGCCCCAGCTCCCACAGCTCCCAGCCCGGGGTGACAGCCCTGGGACACCCCAGGGTGCTCTGGTGTCCTGGGCTCCCAGGGCTGAGCTCCCTGCCCGCCCTGCCCAGCACCAATTCCATTCTCCCTGGGTTTTTGGAGCCCTTTGGGACACAGAGCCCAGCCCAGAGCCCCCAGCAGCCACGGCTCCTCCTGGGCACACAGCCAGCCCTGCTCTGCCCAAAATCCCTGCTCAGACCCTGGGGACAGCTCAGCCTTCATCCCAGCCTGCCACAGCAGGGACACTGCCACTGTCCCAGGGTGTGCCAGTGTCCAGCCTGGCCCTGGGCACTGCCAGGGATCCAGGGTGGGCACCCTGTGCCAGGGCCTGCCCACCCTGCCAGGGAACAATTCCTCACTCCCAAGATCCCATCCAGCCCTGCCCTCTGGCACTGGGAGCCATTCCCTGGCTCTGTCCCTCTGTCCCTTGTCCCCAGTCCCTCTCAGCTCTCCTGGAGCCCCTTCAGGCCCTGCCAGGGGCTCCAGGATCTCCCCAGAGCTCAGTTTTTCCCTTGCACCCCCCAGATCTGCAGCCCACAGGATTTGTGTGCTGAGAATCAGAAGCCCAGCCCGGAGCCCTGGCAGGCAGCAGCACCTTGGGATCCCAGGATCCCAGCTGGGCTGGCTGGGGAGGGAGCTCAGAGCCCCCCCAGTGCCACCCCTGCCATGGCAGGGACACTGCCACTGTCCCAGGGTGTGCCAGTGTCCAGCCTGGCCCTGGGCACTGCCAGGGATCCAGGGTGGGCACCCTGTGCCAGTGGAAACTGCAGCCACCAGCTCTGAGAGCACAGAAAACATCTCCCAAAGTAATGGCACACTGTCCCCAGGGATGTGGCACACTGTCCCCAGGGATGTGGCACAGGTGTCAGGCGTTTTGGGAAGTCTGAACCTCTCAGGTCCCTCGGAAATGGGGAAAGAGAGAAGGGAAATGCAGCTGGGAAATTGGGATAAGAAGGAGGCTGCATCCTCCCAAACTTGGAGAGACCCCAGGGGATGCCCCGTGGCCTCTGCCTGGATTGGAATAAAGCCAAAAAGGGACTGCTCTGTCTCCTTTTGGGACATGAACCTCTGGGGTTTGAGGACTGATTCTCCCAACACTGCCGTGGCCACACAAGAACTGAGGTGATTTCTGGGTTTTTAACAAGCAGCCCCTTCAGAACCCTCGGTCTGCACAGAAGGAGCCAGGCCATGACTCAGAGCTCTTCCAGCACCTTCCAGCGTGACAGTGACTCAGCACTGGCTGTCTCAGACCTTGGGGATTTTACAGCACCAGATGGAAATTTCCTCCTTTTCCACCCAAACCTGAGAGCTGGCACTGTGTCCTTTATATTCCCCCAGTATTCCTGGTGAGAGGAGCCACTCTGAGGTGCCACCTGGGCAGAGGGAGGGGGCAGTGGCAGATTAAAGTGTCCCAGCAGCAGGATTTGGCTGGGTGCAGGGTTTCACACAGAGATCTGCCCACGTCCTGCCCTGAGGCAAGCTCAGGAGCTGCAGATGGTCCTGCACACTCTGCTCTCTCTGCAAACCAGCCAGGACAGGGATCCCTCCAAACCTTCCAGCCAGGCTGCAGCTATTCCCTGGAATGTCAGCAAACCCTGGCTGTGCTCCTGGAGCAGCGTTGGTGTTTGACCAGCTGGAAACGTGGCTGTGTTTCCTTCATCCTCCCCCACGAGCAGCTGCAAACACAAACCCACCTTTCCCTCTCCCTCTGGGATGAATCCACCCCCAGCCCTCAGCCGTGATTTGTTTTCCTCCTTTTCTCCCTCTGCAGCCTGAGCAGCACGGATCTCCTCATCCCCCCTGCCCTGAGCTCATTCCCACACAGAAATTGGGGATTTCGGGCAGGGCTGGGGAGCCCAGCCCCTCGTGGTGCCCCCCAGCCCCTCGTGGTGCCCCCCAGCCCCTCCTGGTGCCCCCCAGCCCCTCGTGGTGCCCCCCAGCCCCTCGTGGTGCCCCCCAGCCCCTCGTGGTGCCTCCCAGCCCCTCGTGGTGCCCCCCAGCCCCTCGTGGTGCCCCCCAGCCCCTCGTGGTGCCCCCCAGCCCTTCGTGGTGCCTCCCAGCCCCTCGTGGTGTCCCCCAACACCTCGTGGTGCCCCCCAGCCCCTCGTGGTGTCCCCCAGCCCCTCGTGGTGCCCCCCAGCCCCTCGTGGTGCCCCCAGGGCAGGAAGTGGGCAGAGATTCCCTGTGCTCCATCCCAGAGTGACAGTGGCACTCCACGGGGAGCCATTCCTGCAATTACTGCAATTAAAATCTGCATGGCTTTTAGGGGCAGGGGCAGATTCCCAGCGTGTTCTGCCAGCTGGGGTGGGATGAGGGAACAGTGGGGGTGGGAAAGGAGTGGTGGAGATGGAGCAGTGTCACCCAAAGGGGACAGTCCTGGTGACAGGAAGCTGCTCCAGGCAGAGCTGTTCTCCTGGAATGATGGAATTCCCAGCTGAGCCTGCTGTGCAGGGACACTGCCACTGCCCCAGGCTGCTCCAGCCTGGCCTGGGCATCCAGGGGCAGCCCCAGCTGCTCTGGGCACCCTGTGCCAGGGCCTGCCCACCCTGCCAGGGAACAATTCCTCATTGCCAAGATCCCACCCAGCCCTGCCCTCTGGCACTGGGAGCCATTCCCTGGCTCCTGTCCCTCCCTGCCTTGTCCCCAGTCCCTCTCAGCTCTCCTGGAGCCCCTTTGGGCCCTGCCAGGGGCTCTGAGCTCTCCCTGGATCCTTCTCCTCTCCAGGTGAGCCCCCCCAGCTCTCCCAGCCTGGCTCCAGGGCTCCTCTGGACCCCCCAGCAGCCCCACATCCTCCCACCAACCCCCCCCCCCCGCCCGCTGCCATCCCAGCAGAGCACACAGAAACTGGGGATTTTGGGCAGGCTGGGGAGCCCAGCCCCTCGTGGGGTCCCCCAGCCCCTCGTGGCATCCCTGGAGCCCCCCAGTGTCCCCCCAGTGTCCCCCAGCCCCCCTGGCAGGACAGGTCACTCACAGCATTGCCGGCCTCGGCGGCCAAGCGCGCGGCGTAGCGGGCGATGAGCCGGTGCTCCTCGTCCAGGCGGCCAGGGCTGTCCAGGGCACTGCAAAACAGCACGGGGTGAGCCCAGGGAACCTCAAACCTGACCAGAGTGAGCCCAGGGCTGTCCAGGGCACTGCAAAACAGCACGGGGTGAGCCCAGGGAACCTCAAACCTGACCAGAGTGAGCCCAGGGCTGTCCAGGGCACTGCAAAACAGCACGGGGTGAGCCCAGGGCACTGCCAAACCTGACCAGAGTGAGCCCAGGGAACCTCAAGCCTGACCAGAGCCAGCCCAGGGCTGTCCAGGGCACTGCAAAACAGCACGGGGTGAGCCCAGGGAACCTCAAACCTGACCAGGGTGAGCCCAGGGAACCTCAAACCTGACCAGAGTGAGCCCAGGGAACCTCAAACCTGACCAGAGTGAGCCCAGGGCTGTCCAGGGCACTGCAAAACAGCACGGGGTGAGCCCAGGGCACTGCCAAACCTGACCAGAGTGAGCCCAGGGAACCTCAAAACCAACCCAGAGCCAGCCCAGGGCACTGCAAACCAACCCAGGCTGAGCCCAGGGCTGTCCAGGGCACTGCAAAACAGCACGGGGTGAGCCCAGGGCACTGTGAGACCTGTGAAACCTGACCACAGCCAGCCCAGGGCACTGCCAAACCTGAACAGAGTGAGCCCAGGGCACTGCCAAACCTGACCAGAGTGAGCCCAGGGCTGTCCAGGGCACTGCAAAACAACTCAGGGTGAGACAGGGACCTGTGAAACCTGACCAGAGCCAGCCCAGGGAACCTCAAAACCAACCCAGAGCCAGCCCAGGGAACCTCAAAACCAACCCAGAGCCAGCCCAGGGCACTGCAAACCAACCCAGTGATCCCAGGGCACTGCAAACCAACCCAGAGTGAGCCCAGGGCACTGCAAAACAGCACAGGGTGAGCCCAGGGCACTGCAAAACAGCACAGGGTGAGCCCAGGGCACTGCAAAACAGCACAGGGTGAGACAGGGTACTGTGCAACCTGACCAGACCAGCCCAGGGAACCCAAAAACCAACCCAGGCTGATCCCAGGGCACTGCCAAACCTGACCAGAGCCAGCCCAGGGCACCAGAGCTGGGTGGGAGGAGGATGCAGGGAGAGAATCCAGAGGGTTCCCCAGCAGCAGAGGAGGGAGAGGGCTCCCACACAATCTCCTGGGCTAAAACCACCGTTCTGGCAGTGCTGTGCTCCTGGGAGAGCAGGGAGAGGGCTCACACAGAACTCCCTGAGCTACAAACACCTTCCCAGGTGATCTGCCCCAAATCTGTGCTCCTTGCAGAGGTGTGGAGAGGGCTCACAGAGAATCCCCTGAGCTACAAACACCTTCCCAGGTGATCTGGCCCCTGTTGAGTTACAAACACCTTCCCAGGTGATCAGCCCCACATCTGTGCTCCTTGCAGAGCAGGGAGAGGGCTCACAGAGAATCCCCTGGGCTAAAAACACCTTCCCAGGTGATCAGCCCCACATCTGTGCTCCTTGCAGAGCAGGGAGAGGGCTCACACCCAATTCCCTGAGCTAAAAACACCTTCCCAGGTGATCTGGCCCCTGTTGAGCTACAAACACCTTTTTGGGTGATCTGCCCCAAATCTGTGCTCCTTGCAGGGGTGTGGAGAGGGCTCACAGAGAATTCCCTGAGCTACAAACACCTTTTTGGGTGATCTGCCCCACATCTGTGCTCCTGGGAGAGCAGGGAGAGGGCTCACACCCAATCCCCTGAGCTACAAACACCTTCCCAGGTGATCTGGCCCAAATCTGTGCTCCTTGCAGAGGTGTGGAGAGGGCTCACACCCAATCCCCTGAGCTACACACACCTTCCCAGGTGATCTGTCCCACATCTGTGCTCCTTGCAGAGCAGGGAGAGGGCTCACACCCAATCCCCTGAGCTACAAACACCTTCCCAGGTGATCTGTCCCACATCTGTGCTCCTTGCAGGGGTGTGGAGAAGGCTCACACCCAATCCCCTGAGTTACAAACACCTTCCCAGGTGATCTGGCCCCTCCTGGCAGTGCTGTGCCCACGCCCAGCCAGGCCCTGAGCTGTCCCAGCCACCCTGGGGCTGGCACGGGGCTGGCACGGGGCTGGCACGGGGCTGGCACGGGGCTGGCACGGGGCTGGCACCAGGGCACCCAGCCTGCTCTGGCTGGGCAGGGTCCCCAAAGCCCAGCCAGTGCCACCCCTGCCATGGCAAGGCCACCTCGCCCTGTGCCAGGGGGCTCCAGCTCAGCCCTGATGGAAAGGTGTGCCCAGGGCAGGTCAGACCTGGGCTGGGGACACCTGAGGGGACAGCAAAGAGCCCCAGGGCACCTCGGGGACAGGCTGTGCCCTCCTGGCAGCAGTGCCAGGCCAGCAGGAGGTGCCAGGGCAGGGAATGGGCTGGGGTGGGACTGGCACAGCAGAAAGAGGGGAAAGGTGTGCCAGGACAGGTCCTGTGCCACCCAGAGGGGACAGCTGGGGGACAGCCAGGGAGGGGGACACTCGGGGACACTCGGGGAGGGGGGGACACGCAGGGGACATTCAGGGGACACACAGGGAAAATTTGGGGGAAGATGAGATTCCAGTAGGAGGAAATCTGAGAGTCCAGCAGGGGGAAATTGGGGTGAGATGCCAGCGGAGGGAATTTTGGGATTCCAGCAGGGGAAATTTGGGAATTCTGAGATTCCAGAAGGGGGAAAGATGAGATTCCAGTAGGAGGAATTTGGGGAAAAAGATGAGATTCCAAGAGGGGGAATTCTGAGATTCCAGCAGGGGGAATTCTGAGATTCCAGCAGGGGGAAAGATGAGATTCCAGCAGGAGGAATTTGGGGACAAAGATGAGATTCCAAGAGGGGGAAAGATGAGATTCCAGCAGGGGGAAATTGGGGTGAGATGAGATTCCAGCAGGGGGAAATTTGGGGGAAAAAAAAGAGATTCCATCAGGGAGAATTCTGAGATTCCAGCAGGGGAAATTTGGGAGAAAAGATGAGATTCCAACAGGGAGAATTTGGGGAAAAAGATGATATTCCACAAGGGGGAAATTTGGGGGAAAAGATGAGATTCCAACAGGGAGAAAGATGAGATTGCAGCAGAGGGAAATCTGAGGGAAAAAAACGAGAGATTCCAGCAGGGAGATTTTGGGGGAAAAAGACGAGAATCCACCTTGGGGAATTCTGAGATTCCAGCAGGGGGAATTTGGGGTGAGAATTCAGCAGGGGAAATTTGGGAATTCTGAGATTCCAGGAGAGGGAAATTTGGGAATTCTGAGATTCCAGCAGGGGGAATTTGGGAATTCTGAGATTCCAGCAGGGGGAATTTGGGAATTCTGAGATTCCAGCAGGGGGAATTTGGGGTGAGATTCCAGCAGGGGAAATTTGGGAATTCTGAGATTCCAGCAGGGGGAATTTGGGAATTCTGAGATTCCAGCAGGGGGAATTTGGGAATTCTGAGATTCCAGGAGAGGGAAATTTGGGAATTCTGAGATTCCAGCAGGGGGAATTTGGGGTGAGATTCCAGCAGGGGGAATTTGGGGTGAGATTCCAGCAGGGGGAATTTGGGAATTCTGAGATTCCAGGAGAGGGAAATTTGGGAATTCTGAGATTCCAGCAGGGGGAATTTGGGGTGAGATTCCAGCAGGGGAAATTTGGGAATTCTGAGATTCCAGGAGAGGGAAATTTGGGAATTCTGAGATTCCAGGAGGGGGAAATTTGGGAATCCTGAGATTCCAGGAGAGGGAAATTTGGGAATTTTGAGATTCCAGCAGGGGGAATTTGGGGTGAGAATCCAGCAGGGGGAATTTGGGAATTCTGAGATTCCAGCAGGGGGAATGTGGGGTGAGATTCCAGCAGGGGGAATTTGGGAATTCTGAGATTCCAGGAGAGGGAAATTTGGGAATTCTGAGATTCCAGCAGGGGGAATTTGGGGTGAGATTCCAGCAGGGGGAATTTGGGGTGAGATTCCAGCAGGGGGAATTTGGGAATTCTGAGATTCCAGCAGGGGGAATGTGGGGTGAGATTCCAGCAGGGGAAATTTGGGAATTCTGAGATTCCAGCAGGGGGAATTTGGGGTGAGATTCCAGCAGGGGGAATTTGGGAATTCTGAGATTCCAACAGGGGGAATTTGGGGTGAGATTCCAGCAGGGGGAATTTGGGAATTCTGAGATTCCAGCAGGGGGAATGTGGGGTGAGATTCCAGCAGGGTCACGGCGAGGGCTGAAGGAAGGACCCCGTTTGGGATCAAAGGGGGTTTGTGAGAGGGGATCTCAGTGCCCGCTCCGGGAGGGACCCGGGGCCACCCCCAGTGTCCCCGCGTGTCCCGCTGTCCCCCGGGCTGGCACTGACCGTGCCCCGCTCCGCAGGCGGCTCACAAAGGTGGCAATCAGGGCGTGCTCCTCCCGGCACGGCTCGGGGCTGCTGCTCTGGTGGCACCTGGCGGGGCGGGGAGAGCAGAAAACAACAAAAACTCCGTAAATTGGGCAAATTTGGGCAATGGGGGGATGGGCCCCGTGAGGGCACTGCTGCTGCTGCTCAGACAGCGGGAGGGGACACTGGGGACAGCCCGGCACTGGCACAGCTGCACAGCGAGGGCGGGGGTGCCCATCCCTGCAGGTGTCACCTGGATGTGGCACTCGGAGGACGCTCTGGGGACAAGGCGGGGATGGGGCACATGGGGTGACCCTGGGGGGCTTTTCCAGCCTCAGGGACTCTGGGAACAAACCATGGGATGTAGCACAAACCATTCTGGGCCACACAAAGAGGGCTCAGGGCAAATCTCCAGTCAGGCAACAGCTGGATGAAGGATGTAGGGCAAGGCCACAGAAATGTCACCAGGGCAGCTGTGGAGCCCCCTGGAATCCCCAGTGGGATCTTTAGGGAGGAGCAGGGCTGGGCACTGGGGAATCCAGCCCCAGCAGCATTCCCTGTTCCCAGAATCCCGGGATCCAGAACCATTTGGGCTGGAAATCCCTCCCAGCCCATCCAGGCTGTGCCCCATCCCCACCTTGTCCCCAGCCCAGGACACTCAGTGCCACCTCCAGGTGACACCTGCAGGGATGGGCACTCCAAACCTCCCTGGGCAGCCCCTGCCAAGCCCTGACAAATCCTCCTATGAACAACCCAACCCCTTTTTGTGGGCAAACAGCCCCAAAACCCCCAAACCACAGCCAAAGCAGGAGGGGAGTGCAAAGGAGACTCAGGGGTGCCCTCGTCACCCCCTACACCCCCTGAAAGGTGGCTGTGCTCAGCTGGGGCTGGGCTCTGTCTCCAGGAACCGACAGAACCAGAGCACACAGCCTTGAGCTGCACCAAGGGGAACTTAGGTTGGGTATCAGGAAAAAGTTCTTTACAGAAAGGGTGAAAAGTTCTGGAACGTTCTGCCCAGGGAAATGGTGAAGTGCCCATCCCTGGGGGTGTTTAACAAAGCCTGGGGGTGGCACTGGGTGCCAGAGTTCAGCTGAGGTGTTGGGGCTGGGTTGGACTGGATGGTCTTGGAGGTCTCTTCCAGCCTGGGGATTGTGTGATTGTGTGTGATTGATTCTGTGATTGTGTGATTGATTCTGTGATTGTGTGATTGATTCTGTGATTGTGTGATTGATTCTGTGATTCCCTGATCCTGTGACTCTGATTGTGTGATTGTGTGTGATTGATTCAGTGATTTTGTGATTGATTCTGTGATCCTTTGATTGATTATCTGATTCTATGATTGATTCAGTGATTCTGTGACTGATTGTGTGATTGATTCTGAGATTGTGTGATTGATTCTGTGACTCTGTGATTGATTCTGTGATTCAGTGATTGTGTGATTGATTACCTGACTCTGTGATTGACTGTCTGACTCTGTGACAGATTCTGTGATTTTGTCATTGATTCTGTGACTCTGTGCTGGATTCTGTGATTGATTAGGTGACTCTGTGATTGACTGTCTGACTCTGTCACTGATTCTGTGATTGATTAGGTGACTCTGTGATTGACTATCTGACTCTGTCACTGATTCTGTGACTGTGCTGGATTCTGTCACTGATTCTCTGACTGTGCTGGATTCTGTGACTGATTCTCTGACTCTGTGATTGACTCTCTGACGCTGTGACTGATTCTCTGGCTGTGGCTGGCTCCGTGCCCCTGTCAGGCCAGCCCTGCCCCCAGCCCTGCCCCCAGCCCTGCCCCCAGCCCTGCCCCCAGCCCTGCCCCCAGCCCTGCCCCCAGCCCTGCCCCCAGCCCTGCCCCCAGCCCTGCCCCCAGCCCCCAGCCTGTGCTGGCTGCATCTCTTTGCAGTGGGGGCTCCCAGACACAAACCTGCTGCACCTGGGGGAGCCCTCTGGGCAGAGAGAGCTGCAGGCAGGGCTGGCAGGGCCAGCAGGGAACTAGGGATCAATAACTTCTTACATATACAAACTTATTTATAGACACAGTTATAAAGCTGTTTATAAATCTAATATAATAATAGATAAAGTTATAAACTTATTTATAAATATAATATAATAGATAAAGTTATAAAGCTGTTTATAAATCTAATATAATAATAGATAAAGTTATAAAGCTGTTTATAAATCTAATATAATAATAGATAAAGTTATAAACTTATTTATAAATATAATATAATAGATAAAGTTATAAAGCTGTTTATAAATCTAATATAATAATAGATAAAGTTATAAAGCTGTTTATAAATCTAATATAATAATAGATAAAGTTATAAAGCTGTTTATAAATATAATATAATAATAGATAAAGTTATAAACTTATTTATAAATATAATATAATAATAGATAAAGTTATAAAGCTGTTTATGAATCTAATATAATAATAGATAAAGTTATAAAGCTGTTTATAAATATAATAATAGATAAAGTTATAAAGTTATTTAGAAATACGATATAATAATATATAAAGTTATAAAGTTATTTATAAATATAATATAATAATAGATAAAGTTATAAAGTTATTTAGAAATGTAATATAATAATAGATAAAGTTATAAAGTTATTTAGAAATATAATATAATAATAGATAAAGTTATAAAGTCATTTAGAAATATAATATAATAATAGATAAAGTTATAAAGTTATTTTGAAATATAATATAATAATAGATAAAGTTATAAAGTTATTTAGAAATATATTATATTAATAATAGATAAAGTTATTTAGAAATATAATAAAATAATAGATAAAGTTATTTAGAAATATAATATAATAATAGATAAAGTTATAAAGTTATTTAGAAATACAATATAAAAATAAAGTTATAAAGTTATTTAGAAATACAATATAATAATATATAAAGTTATAAAGTTATTTAGAAACATAATATAATAATAGATAAAGTTTAAAGTTATTTAGAAATACAATATAACAATAGATAAAGTTATAAAGTTAATAATATATAGTTATAAAGTTATTCATAAACACAATATAACAATATATAAAGTCATAAAGTGATTCATAAATACAATATAATAATATATAAATTATATAGTTGTTTAGATATACAATATAATAATATATAAAGTTATGCAGTTAATAATATAAAAAGCTATAAATTTATTTATAAATCACTGTTAACAGGTAAATAACTGTATTTCTGTGCTGTCCTGACAGCTTCCTGCAGCAGGACTCAGGGATGGAGCCAAACCCCAGGAAAATGCAGAAAAAATGGGGTTTTAAAATGTTTTTAGAAGTTATTTATAAATATAATGTATTATATTATATTATATTATATTATATTATATTATATTATATTATATTATATTATATTATATTATATTATATTATATTATATTATATTATATTATATTATATTATATATAAAAGTACAAAGTTATTTATAAATACAATATAATAATGAATAAAGTTATTTATAAATACAATATAATAATGAATAAAGTTATTTATAAATACCATATAATAATGAATAAAGTTATAAATTTATTAATAAATAACTGTTAACAGGTAAATCACTGGTTCTGTGCTATCCTGACAGCTTCCTGCAGCAGGACCTCAGGGATGGAGTCAAACCCCAGGGAGGGGCAGAAAAAATGGGGATTTTTATGGTTTTTTTCAGGGAGAAAAGGGATTTTCCAGGGAAAAAAAGGGATTTTCCAGAGAGAAAAGGGATTTTCCAGGGAAAAAAAAGGGATTTTCCAGGAGAAGAGGGATTTTCCAGGAGCAGAGGGATTTTGGAGGAGAAGAGGGACTTTCCAGGGAGTAAAAGGAATTTTCCAGAAGAGGGATTTTCCAGGAGAAGAGAGATTTTCCAGGGAAAAAAAGGGATTTTCCAGGGAATAAAAGGGATTTTCCAGGGAATAAAAGGGGTTTTCCAGGGAATAAAAGGGGTTTCCAGAAGAGGGATTTTCCAGGAGCAGAGGGATTTTCCAGGGAATAAATGGGATTTTCCAGGGAATAAAAGGGATTTTCCAGGGAATAAAAGGGGTTTTCCAGGGAATAAAAGGGATTTTCCAGGGAATAAAAGGGGTTTTCCAGGGAATAAAAGGGGTTTCCAGGAGCAGAGGGATTTTCCAGGAGCAGAGGGATTTTCCAGGGAATAAAAGGGGTTTCCAGGAGCAGAGGGGTTTTCCAGGGAATAAAAAGGATTTTCCAGGGAATAAAAGGGATTTTCCAGAAGAGGGATTTTCCAGGAGCAGAGAGATTTCCCAGGGAATAAAAGGGGTTTTCCAGGAGCAGAGGGGTTTTTCAGGGAATAAAAGGGATTTTCCAGGGAATAAAAGGGATTTTCCAGGGAATAAAAGGGGTTTTCCAGGGAATAAAAGGAATTTTCCAGAAGAGGGATTTTTCAGGGAATAAAAGGGATTTTCCAGGAGAAGAGGGGTTTTCCAGGGAGTAAAAGGAATTTTCCAGGAGAAGAGGGATTTTCCAGGGAAAAAAAGGGATTTTCCAGGGAATAAAAGGAATTTTCCAGAAGAGGGAATTTTCAGGGAATAAAAGGGATTTTCCAGGAGAAGAGGGGTTTTCCAGGGAGTAAAAGGAATTTTCCAGAAGAGGGATTTTCCAGGAGAAGAGAGATTTTCCAGAGAGAAAAGGGATTTTCCAGGGAATAAAAGGGATTTTCCAGAGAGAAGAGGGATTTTCCAGGGAATAAAAGGGATTTTCCAGAAGAGGGATTTTCCAGGAGCAGAGGGGTTTTCCAGGGAATAAAAGGGGTTTTCCAGGGAATAAAAGGGATTTTCCAGGGAATAAAAGGGGTTTCCCAGGAGCAGAGGGATTTTCCAGGAGCAGAGAGATTTTCCAGGGAATAAAAGGGATTTTCCAGAGAGAAGAGGGATTTTCCAGGGAATAAAAGGGGTTTCCCAGGAGCAGAGGGGTTTTTCAGGGAATAAATGGGATTTTCCAGGGAAAAAAAGGGATTTTCCAGGGAATAAAAGGAATTTTCCAGAAGAGGGAATTTTCAGGGAATAAAAGGGATTTTCCAGGAGCAGAGGGGTTTTCCAGGAGAAGAGGGATTTTCCAGGGAATAAATGGGATTTTCCAGGGAATAAAAGGGGTTTTCCAGGAGCAGAGGGGATTTTCCAGAGAGAAAAAGGGATTTTCCAGGGAATAAAAGGGATTTTCCAGAGAGAAGAGGGATTTTCCAGGGAATAAAAGGGATTTTCCAGAAGAGGGATTTTCCAGGAGCAGAGGGGTTTTCCAGGGAATAAAAGGTGTTTTCCAGGGAATAAAAGGGGTTTTCCAGGGAATAAAAGGGATTTTCCAGGGAATAAAAGGGATTTTCCAGGAGCAGAGGGATTTTCCAGGGAATAAAAGGGATTTTCCAGGGAATAAAAGGGATTTTCCAGGGAATAAAAGGGATTTTCCAGAAGAGGGATTTCCCAGGAGCAGAGGGATTTTCCAGGAGCAGAGGGATTTTCCAGGAAATAAAAAGGATTTTCCAGGAAATAAAAGGGATTTTCCAGACGGACGGACAGGGACGGAAGGATGGACAGAGGGACAGAGGGACTCACAGACAGGGGACAGAGGGACAGAGGGATGGACAGACAGGGACAGAGGGTCAGGGACCGCAGCAGGAGGGGAGAGATCCGTGCCTGGAGGGGTTTCAGATCCATTAATTCCCATCATTATTAATTCCAATCAATTCATTCCAATCAAATCAATTAACTCCAATCAGTTAATTGGCTGCTGCCTGCCCGGGCTGGCCCGGGGGCCACCGAGGGGGCCTGGAAATGGCCCAGGCAGGGAGCCCGGGCACCCAGAGCCCCGGGGTCCCAGAACCCCAGAATTCCAGAACCCCAGAACCCCAGGATTCCAGGATTCCAGAATATATAATATATATTATATAATATATAATATATACTATTATCATATATAATATATTATAATATATAATATATTATATATAATATATTATATATAATGTATAATATATACTATTATAATATATAATATATTATAATATATAATATATAATATATAATAATATATTATTATATCTATAATGTTTATTTATATTTATTTATGTTTATATTTATTTAATTTATTACTCAGCTCTGCCAAGCACAACCTGCAGCTTGCTGCTTGGCAAGAATATTTATTTATTTATTTATATTATGATATTTATTTATTTGTATTGTATTTATTTATATATTTATTGTCATTTGTTCATATTTATTTTTATTTATTTCTATTTATTTATGACCCAGCTGCACCAAGCCCAGCCTGCTCCTCGCTGCTCAACAGGAACATTTATTTATTTATTTATAAAATATATTTATATTATATTTATTTATATATTTAATTTTCATATTTATTGATATTTATTTCTTTTTATTTATTACCCAGCTGTGCCAAGCCCAGCCTGCTTGGCAAGAATATTTATTTATTTATTTATAATGTAATAGTTATCTATTTGTATTGCATTTATGTATTTATTTGTATTTGTTTGCATTTACTTCTATTTATTTTTATTTATTTCTATTTATTTATTACCCAGCTGTGCCAAGCCCAGCCTGCTCCTCCCTGCTTGGCAAGAATATTTATTTATTTATTAATTAATTTATTTATTTATTTATTTATTTATTTAATATATTTATACTAGATTTATTTATATATTTGCATTTAATATTGATTTTATTTATTTTTATTTAATTTATTACCCAGCTCTGCCGTGCCCAGCCTGCTCCTCCCTGCCCCCAGATGAATTCCCTGGGCACCACTGCCACCCCCAGGGTCACCTGGGAGGGGACAGGGACAGGGACAGGGACAGGAACAGGGACAGGGCTGGCACGCCCGGGAGGTGGCACAGGGACAGGGACAGGGACAGGGCTGGCACGCCCGGGAGGTGACAGGGACAGGGACAGGGACAGGGCTGGCACACCCGGGAGGTGGCACCGGGACAGGGACAGGGACAGGGCTGGCACGCCCGGGAGGTGACAGGGACAGGGACAGGGACAGGGCTGGCACGCCTGGGAGGGGACAGGGACAGGCTGGCACACCCGGGAGGTGGCACAGGGACAGGGATAGGGACAGGGACAGGGCTGGCACACCCAGGAGTTGGCACAGGGACAGGGACAGGGACAGGGCTGGCACACCCGGGAGGTGACAGGGACAGGGACAGGCTGGCACACCTGGGAGGTAGCATGGGGACAGGGACAGGGACAGGGACAGGGCTGGCACACCCGGGAGGTGGCACAGGGACAGGGACACCTGGGAGGTGGCCCAGAGCAGCTCCTGGCACACGAGCCCAGCTGGGGACAGGCAGAACCTGCTCAGGAGCTCCCTGGCACAGCCGGGTGGCACCGGCTCGGGCAGGAGAGACCCCGGAGAGGGCACCTCCTGCAGGGCATCCTGCCAGCACAGCTGGCACAGCTGGCACCCCCCTGCCCAGCGGGCACACTTGGCACCCCGTGTCCCTGCCAGCTGGCACACCTGGCACAGCTGGCACCCCCTGTCCATGCCCAGCTGGCACACCTGGCACAGCTGGCACCCCCTGGCACCACTGGCACACCTGGCACAGCTGGCATCCCCTGGCACATCTGGCACCGCTGGCACACCTGGCACCCCCTGGCATTCCTGGGCACACCTGGCACAACTGGGTACACCTGGCACAGCTGGCACACCTGGCACCCCTGGTACAGCTGCCACCCCCTGGCATCCCCGGCACACCTGGAACCCCTGGCACACCTGGCACCCCTGGCACCCCTGGCACACCTGGCACCCCTGTCCATGCCCAGCTGGCACCCCTGTCCCCCCTGGCACCCCCGTCCCTGCCCAGCCCCGTGCCCAGGTGAGGCCCTGGTACCTTTTGGTGGGCGTGGGCGCTCCCGAGGACACGCGGGTCAGCAGGGCCTCGTTCATGTTAGCCACGGGCCTGGGGGGGCTGCAACACACGGGGACGGGGTCAGAGAGGGGAAACACCTGGGAACAACCCAGAACAGACAGGGACGGGGTCAGAGAGGGGAAAAACACACAGAAATAACCCAGAACACACAGGGACGGGGTCAGAGAGGGGAAAAACACACAGAAATAACCCAGAACACACAGGGACGGGGTCAGAGAGGGGAAAAACACACAGAAATAACCCAGAACACACAGGGACGGGGTCAGAGAGGGGAAAAACCATCCAGAAATAACCCAGAACACACAGGGACTGGGTCAGAGAGGGGAAAAACACCTGGGAACAACCCAGAACACACAGGGACTGTGAGAGAGGGGGGAAATACATGGGAACAACCCAGAACACACAGGGACGGGGTCAGAGAGGGGAAAAGCCACCCAGAACAACCCAGAACACACAGGGACTGTGAGAGAGGGGGGAAAAACAACCCAGAACAACCCAGAACACACAGGGACGGGGTCAGAGAGAGGGGGGAAATACCTGGGAACAACCCAGAACACACAGGGACTGTGAGAGAGAGGGGAAAAACACCTGGGAACAACCCAGAACACACAGGGGATGAGTGAGAGAGTGGAAAACGAACCCAGAAATAACCCAGAACACACAGGGGCTGGGTCAGAGAGGGGAAAAACAACCCAGAACAACCCAGAACACACAGGGACTGTGAGAGGGGGGAAAACCACCTGGGAACAACCCAGAACAGACAGGGACTGTGAGAGAGGGGAAAAACACCTGGGAACAACCCAGAACAGACAGGGACGGGGTCAGAGAGGGGAAAAACACCTGGGAACAACCCAGAACACACAGGGGATGAGTGAGAGAGTGGAAAACGAACCCAGAAATAACCCAGAACACACAGGGGCTGGGTCAGAGAGGGGAAAAACAACCCAGAACAACCCAGAACACACAGGGACTGTGAGAGGGGGGAAAACCACCTGGGAACAACCTAGAACAGACAGGGACTGTGAGAGAGGGGAAAAACAACCCAGAAATAACCCAGAACACACAGGGACTGGGTCAGAGGGGGGAAAAACAACCCAGAAATAACCCAGAACACACAGGGACTGTGAGGGGGGGGGGGAAAACAACCCAGAAATAACCCAGAACACACAGGGACTGGGTCAGAGAGGGGAAAAACACCTGGGAACAACCCAGAACAGACAGGGGCTGTGAGAGGGGGGAAAAACAACCCAGAACACACAGGGGCTGTGAGAGAGGGGGGAAATACATGGGAACAACCCAGAACACACAGGGACGGGGTCAGAGAGGGGAAAAACAACCCAGAAACAACCCAGAACACACAGGGACTGTGAGAGAGAGGGGAAAAACACCTGGGAACAACCCAGAACAGACAGGGACTGTGAGAGGGGGGAAAACCAACCCAGAAATAACCCAGAACACACAGGGACGGGGTCAGAGAGAGGAAAAACAACCCAGAACAACCCAGAACACACAGGGGCTGTGAGAGGGGGGAAAACCACCTGGGAACAACCCAGAACACACAGGGGCTGGGTCAGAGAGGGGAAAAACAACCTGGGAACAACCCAGAACAGACAGGGGCTGTGAGAGGGGGGAAAACCACCTGGGAACAACCCAGAACAGACAGGGACGGGGTCAGAGAGGGGAAAAACACCTGGGAACAACCCAGAACACACAGGGGATGAGTGAGAGAGTGGAAAACGAACCCAGAAATAACCCAGAACACACAGGGGCTGGGTCAGAGAGGGGAAAAACAACCCAGAACAACCCAGAACACACAGGGACTGTGAGAGGGGGGAAAACCACCTGGGAACAACCCAGAACAGACAGGGACTGTGAGAGAGGGGGGAAACACCTGGGAACAACCCAGAACACACAGGGACTGGGTCAGAGAGGGGAAAAACACCTGGGAACAACCCAGAACACACAGGGACTGTGAGGGAGAGAAAAACAACCCAACACTGACAGGGAGACTGTGTAAGAGAGAAAAACCACCAGGAAACAACCCAGAACACGCAGGGAAATAACCCAGAACAGACAGGGACTGTGTCAGAGAGCAGAGAAACAATGCAGAAATAACCCAGAACACACAGGGAGACTGTGAGAGAGAGAAAAACCACCAGGAAATAACCCAGAACAGACAGGGACTGTTTCAGAGAGCAGGAAATACACAAGGAAACAGCCCAGCATGGACAGGGATCCTGTCAGGGAGGAGAAAACCACCCAAACCACACAGGGAGCCTGTCAGAGGGCAGGAAAACCAACAAGGAAAGAACCCAGCATGGACAGGGAGCCTGTGAGAGGGCAGAGAAACCACCAGGGACAGCCCAGCACTGCCAGGGACCCTGAGAGAGAGGAGAAAAAAAGGAAACAGCCTAACATGGACAGCAATCCTGCCAGAGAGCAGGAAAACCAACAGGGAAACAACCCAGGATGAACAGGGATCCTGTCAGAGAGCAGGAAATACAAAAGGAAATAATCCAGCACAGACAGGGATCCTGAGAGAGGAGGAAATACAAAAGGAAACAACCCAGGATGAACAGGGATCCTGTCAGAGAGCAGGAAATACAAAAGGAAACAACCCAGGATGAACAGGGATCCTGTCAGAGAGCAGGAAATACAAAAGGAAATAATCCAGCACAGACAGGGATCCTGAGAGAGAGCAGGAAATACAAAAGGAAATAATCCAGCACAGACAGGGATCCTGTCAGAGAGCAGGAAATACAAAAGGAAACAGACAGGGATCCTGCCAGAGAGCAGGAAATACAAAAGGAAATAATCCAGGATGAACAGGGATCCTGCCAGAGAGCAGGAAATACAAAAATAATCAGCCCAGCAGTGCCAGGGACCCCAAGAGAGCAGGAAATACAGAAGGAAACAGCCCAGGATAAAGAGGGATCCTGTCAGAGAGCAGACCTGCCACCAGCAGAGCCCAGCACTCCGGGCTGAGGAGCAAAGGCTGCACTCCTGACCTGGGGGTCCTTCCCAGCTGAAGCAGCTCTGGGATTGCACACAGCCCACAAAGGCTCTGCCAGCCCTGGGGACTTCCTGGGACTGCTCCTTCCTGGGGAATGTCTCTGGAGAACCCCTGTGGGGATGGGCCCGTGCCTGCTGTGACACCCAGAGCTGGGTTTGGGGTCAGGCACACACAGACCATGGGTGTATTTGTGATTGTGATGAGTGTGGAGGGTGACAGTGGCACAGCTGTGACACCCAGAGCTGGGTTTGGGGCCAGGCACACACAGGCCATGGGTGTATTTGTGACTGTGACACGTGTGGAGGGTGACAGTGGCACAGCTGTGACACCCAGAGCTGGGTTTGGGGTCAGGCACACACAGACCATGGGTGTATTTGTGACTGTGATGAGTGTGGAGGGTGACAATGGCACAGCTGTGACACCCAGAGCTGGGTTTGGGGCCAGGCACACACAGGCCATGGGTGTATTTGTGACTGTGATGTGTGTGGAGGGTGACAGTGGCACAGCTGTGACACCCAGAGCTGGGTTTGGGGTCAGGCACACACAGGCCATGGGTGTATTTGTGACTGTGATGAGTGTGGAGGGTGACAGTGGCACAGCTGTGACACCCAGAGCTGGGTTTGGGGTCAGGCACACACAGGCCATGGGTGTATTTGTGATTGTGACACGTGTGGAGGGTGACAGTGGCACAGCTGTGACACCCAGAGCTGGGTTTGGGGTCAGGCACACACAGACCATGGGTGTATTTGTGACTGTGATGTGTGGAGGGTGACAGTGGCACAGCAGTGACACCCAGAGCTGGGTTTGGGGCCAGGCACACACAGGCCATGGGTGTATTTGTGACTGTGATGTGTGGAGGGTGACAGTGGCACAGCAGTGACACCCAGAGCTGGGTTTGGGGCCAGGCACACACAGGCCATGGGTGTATTTGTGACTGTGACACGTGTGGAGGGTGACAATGGCACAGCTGTGACACCCAGAGCTGGGTTTGGGGCCAGGCACACACGGGTGTATGGGTGTATTTGTGACTGTGATGTGTGGAGGGTGACAATGGCACAGCTGTGACACCCAGAGCTGGGTTTGGGGTCAGGCACACACAGGCCATGGGTGTATTTGTGACTGTGATGTGTGGAGGGTGACAGTGGGACAGCAGTGACACCCAGAGCTGGGTTTGGGGTCAGGCACACACAGGCCATGGGTGTATTTGTGACTGTGATGTGTGGAGGGTGACAATGGCACAGCTGTGACACCCAGAGCTGGGTTTGGGGGCAGGCACACACAGACCATGGGTGTATTTGTGACTGTGATGTGTGGAGGGTGACAGTGGCACAGCTGTGACACCCAGAGCTGGGTTTGGGGTCAGGCACACACAGGCCATGGGTGTATTTGTGATTGTGATGTGTGGAGGGTGACAGTGGCACAGCAGTGACACCCAGAGCTGGGTTTGGGGTCAGGCACACACAGGCCATGGGTGTATTTGTGACTGTGATGTGTGGAGGGTGACAGTGGGACAGCTGTGACACCCAGAGCTGGGTTTGGGGTCAGGCACACACAGACCATGGGTGTATTTGTGATGGCCATATCCCAAAGATGGTGATATGGCCATCACAAACAGGGTGACAGTGGCACAGCTGTGAATTCTGGTAATACCTGAGGAAAGGGAAGCATGGCAGGAGGCCTCTGAGCCTCTCTTTGGTTTGTAATTAACCTTGGCTGATTTAGGAGCATTTCAATTAAAGCCTTAAGGATGTTGCTCTTTGCTTGTAGCCAGGCCCTAAAGAGTGCTGCAATAATAAACTTTTGAAGGATAATTTTAGGATATTGCTTGTATCCTTGAAACTCTAGCTTTGGGATATCTATAAAGGAAATGTGCTTATCTCACACCTTTACAAAACAGAGAAAAACTGCTTGAGAAAGGAAGGTGAGCATCATCTCAAGGATTTGTGGTTTTGACCAAGGGAAGCTGGACATCACTGATGTGAGATTTGTGGTCATTGTAATGAAAAGGTGGAGCCACATCTGGGGAGCTGGACTTCACCAGATGGGATTGGTCTCTATTCCTGCAGAAACCAGGACCAATATTTCAGAAACAACTACAACCATCTGGGGGGGGGTTCCTCCTTTTTGGGACCCATCCTGAGAAAAGCTAAATCACAATAGTGCATAGAATTGTGATGTAAAAACTGGAGTAGAAACTGCAGAGAAAGCTCCTGAGTACCCCTATAAACACCTGTGAGCCCCAACCATGGGAGTGCAGTTGGAGGGAAAGTGCCCCCACTGCACCCAGAGCTGTGCTGCTCATACTTTACCACATTAATTAATAAATTGATTGCTGCTCAAATATTGGCATAGTCAAGCTTCTTATTGATAACCATCTGGGGAGCTGGACTTCACCAGATGGGATTGGTCTCTATTCTCATGGAAACCAGGACCAACATCCCAGACACCACCACCCCAATCTGGGGGTTCCTCCTTCTTGGGACACATCCTGAGAAAAGCTAAATCACAATAGTGCATAGAATTGTGATGTAGAAACTGGAGTAGAAACTGCTGATGAGTAAAAACTGGAGTAGAAACTGCAGAGAAAGCTCCTGAGTACCCCTATAAACACCTGTGAGCCCCAACCATGGGAGTGCAGTTGGAGGGAAAGTGCCCCCACTGCACCAGCACTGTGCTGCTCATACCTTACCACATTAATTAATAAATTGATTGCTGCTAGAATATTGGCCTGGTCAAGTTTCTTATTTATAACCATCTGGGGAGCTGGACTCCACCAGATGGGATTGGTCTCTATTCCTGCAGAAACCAGGACCAATATTTCAGAAACAACTACAACCATCTGGGGGTTCCTCCTTTTTGGGACCCATCCTGAGAAAAGCTAAATCACAATAGTGCATAGAATTGTGATGTAAAAACTGGAATAGAAACTGCTGATGAGTAACAATTGGAGTAGAAACTGCAGAGAAAGCTCCTGAGTACCCCTATAAACACCTGTGAGCCCCAACCATGGGAGTGCAGTGGGAGGGAAAGTGCCCCCACTGCACCCAGAGCTGTGCTGCTCATACTTTACCACACTAATTAATAAATTGATTGCTTCTAGAATATTGGCATAGTCAAGTTTCTCACTGATAACCATCTGGGGAGCTGGACTTCACCAGATGGGATTGGTCTCTATTCTCATGGAAACCAGGACCAGCATCCCAGACACCACCACCCCAATCTGGGGAAACTCCTTTTTGGGACCCATCCTGAGAAAAGCTAAATCACAATAGTGCATAGAATTGTGATGTAGAAACTGGAATAGAAACTGCTGATGAGTAACAATTGGAATAGAAACTGCAGAGAAAGCTCCTGAGTGCCCCTATAAATACCTGTGAGCCCCAACCATGGGAGTGCAGTGGGAGGGAAAGTGCCCCCACTGCAGCAGAGCTGTGCTGCTCATACTTTACCACATTAATTAATAAATTGATTGCTGCTAGGATATTGGCCTGGTCAAGTTTCTCATTGATAACACAACCACCAGGACAGGAAAGGAATGATTGATGAAATCAGCAGGGGCAGGAGCCCTGGAGCAGGAGGAGCTGGGTGAGCCTGCAGCACAGCCAACACCAAAAATTCACCCAAAGGGCACAGAAAAGGGACAGGACTGGGCTTGTCCCCCTGGGACACTCCTGAGAGCCAGGACAAAACAGCCTGGAAACACCCAGAAGAACTGAAATCGGGATTTTTACTGCTGGAATGGAGATTTAGGTGAGAAATATTCTGGATTCAGCTGCCAAGGAGGGATTATATATATAGGGAAGGGAAATAACAGGGACTGGGAAGGGAAAAAATCAGGGATTGGGAAGGGAAAAAGAAATCAGGGATTGGGAAGGGAAAAAAATAACAGGGATTGGGAAGGGAAAAAATAATCAGGGATTTGGAAGGGAAAAATCAGAGATGGGTAAGGGAAAATCAGGGATTGGGAAGGGAAAAAAAAAATCAGGGATTGGGAAGGAAAAAATCAAGGATTGGGAAGGGAAAAAAAATCAGGGACTGGGAAGGGAAAAAAATAACAGGGATTGGGAAGGGAAAAAAGAATCAGGGATTGGGAAGGGAAAAAGAAATCAGGGATTGGAAAGGGAAAAAAAAATCAGGGATTGGGAAGGGAAAATTCAGAGATGGGTAAGGGAAAATCAGGGATGGGTAAGGGAAAATAAAACAGGGATGGGGAAGGGAAAAATCAGGGACGGGTGAGGAAATATCAGGGATTGGGAAGGGAAAATTGGGGATTGGGAAGGGAAAATCAGGGACTGGGAAGGGAAAATCAGGGACTGGGAAGGGAAAATCAGAGATTGGTAAGAAAAAGTCAGGAATTGGCAAGGGAAAATCAGGGATTGTTGAAAACAGCAGCCAGCCTGCTGCAGGGGGAGCAGCCAGGGCAGACAGGCCCACGGGCAGGCTGAGGCAGCAGCAGCTCCCTAAAAATGGGAGAAAAACTGGGGGGATCAGCTGGAGCTCATCACCTCATCCCAGGGCAAATCCTGGGGGAGACTTCCAGGGAAACTGAAATGGGAATGTGGGAATAATATGGGAATGAGGGAATGTGAGAGTGTGGGAGTGTGGGAATATGGGAATATTGGAATATGGGAGTTTGGGAATGTGGGAATATGGAATAAAGGGAATGTGGGAATTGGGAGCGTGGAAATAATATGGGAATGTGGGAGTGTGGGAATGGGGCAGAATCTGGGAATATGGGAAAATCCTGGGAGGAACTTCCAGGAAAACTGAAACTGAAATATGGGAATGTGGGAATGTGGGAATTGGGCAGATTGATCCCTGCTCTGTTCCACAGCTGGAAGCAGCCAAGCCCTGAACTTTGTTCAGCAGGGGCCTGGGAGTGAGAAGTGGTTCTGCTTCCCTGGACAGTCCCAGAAATCCCAGAGTCCCTGAGGCTGGAAAATCCCTCCCAGCCCATCCAGTCCAGCTGTGCCCCATCCCCACCTTGTCCCCAGCCCAGGGCACTCAGTGCCACATCCAGGTGACACCTGCAGGGATGGGCACTCCAAACCTCCCTGGGCAGCCCCTGCCAAGGCCTGACCACCCTTTCCATGCACAAATTCCTCCTGATGTCCAACCTGAGCCTGCCCTGGCCCAGCCTGAGGCCATTTCCCCTTGTCCTGTCCCTGTTCCCTGGGAGCAGAGCCTGACCCCCCTGGCTGTCCCCTCCTGTCAGGGAGTTGTGCAGAGCCACAAGGTCCCACCTGAGCCTCCTTTTCTCCAGGCTGAGCCCTTTTCCAGCTCCCTCAGCCCCTCCTGGGGCTCCATTCCCTTCCCAGCTCCATTCCCTGGACACGCTCCAGCCCCTCCAGGTCTCTCCTGGCAGGAGGGGCCCAGAGCTGCCCCCAGCACTGGAGGTGCCCCAGCAGTGCCAGCACAGGGACAGGCACTGCCCTGGCCCTGCTGCCACCCCTGCTGCCTCCTGCCCACCTGGGCACACCTGGGCTGGTGCCCAGCTCAGCTCTGAGCTCCCCAGGTGCCCCCACAGAGCTGCTTTTTCCCGTGCCCTGTGCTCCTGGTGCCACTCAGCCCAAAGCCATCCCGACAGAAGGAGGCAGAGAAAAATCACAAACAGCTTCTGATCCACCAACAATGTAGGTCAAAGACGTCTCATCCAGAAATAGCAGCCTGGGATTTTGCCAAAGGGAAACATTTCAAAGGTGCTGGGACCTGACAGCACCTCTCCACCTGCCTGCTCCATGTGCCTGGGCACGAGGCTCAGGGAATGATCTCTGTCCTCTGGAAATCTGCAAATCCGGGGGTTTGGCAGCAGGAATGACAAAGTTCAGTGTTAATTTCACAGGGTTTGTGGCCATTTTAAGGAGAGTTGAAGGTGATTCTGTTCGGGGGGTCAGAAGTGAATTGAAGAGAAGTTAAAGAACAATCACAAACCCGAGAATCTAAACAGCTAATTGGGGTTTAACAGATGAGAACTGAGGAAAATCAGTCCCTGAGGACTCCTGGAACACCTGCCCATGATCAAAAGGAGTTACTGCACGGATTGCTGAGTTCCTGAGCCCTTTGATCACCAAACCCCTGCCGGACTTTATCTCATGGCCAGTTCCCGTGAGTGCCTCATCCCAGCAGGGCAGGGAGCAGCTGGAAATGGAACAGCTGGAAATGGAACAGCTGGAAATGGAGCAGAGGGAAATGGAGCAGCTGGAAATGGAGCAGAGGGAAATGGAGCAGCTGGAAATGGAACAGCTGGAAATGGAGCAGAGGGAAATGGAGCAGAGGGAAATGGAACAGCTGGAAATGGAACAGCTGGAAATGGAGCAGCTGGAAATGGAGCAGCTGGAAATGGAGCAGCTGGAAATGGAACAGAGGGAAATGGAGCAGCTGGAAATGGAGCAGAGGGAAATGGAGCAGCTGGAAATGGAACAGAGGGAAATGGAGCAGCTGGAAATGGAGCAGAGGGAAATGGAACAGAGGGAAATGGAACAGCTGGAAATGGAGCAGCTGGAAATGGAACAGAGGGAAATGGAACAGCTGGAAATGGAACAGCTGGAAATGGAACAGCTGGAAATGGAGCAGCTGGAAATGGAGCAGAGGGAAATGGAACAGCTGGAAATGGAGCAGCTGGAAATGGAGCAGAGGGAAATGGAGCAGCTGGAAATGGAGCAGCTGGAAATGGAACAGAGGGAAATGGAGCAGAGGGAAATGGAACAGCTGGAAATGCAGCAGCTGGAAATGGAACAGAGGGAAATGGAACAGCTGGAAATGGAACAGCTGGAAATGGAGCAGCTGGAAATGGAACAGCTGGAAATGGAGCAGAGGGAAATGGAACAGCTGGAAATGGAACAGCTGGAAATGGAGCAGAGGGAAATGGAACAGCTGGAAATGGAACAGAGGGAAATGGAACAGCTGGAAATGGAACAGCTGGAAATGGAACAGCTGGAAATGGAGCAGGGGGAAATGGAACAGCTGGAAATGGAACAGCTGGAAATGGAGCAGAGGGAAATGGAGCAGCTGGAAATGGAGCAGCTGGAAATGGAGCAGCTGGAAATGGAACATCTGGAAATGCAGCAGCAGCCCCCGGCCCGAGCTCAGCGTGCCTCCATCCCCTCCGCAGGCCGGGCCGGGAAATCGGAGCCTGCTCCCCCTGGGACGGACCCACAGCTCCACATCCACCCGGGAGGGGAGGGGGCTCTGCCCTGCTCCGAGCCGGGGAGGGGGCTCTGCCCACCCTGGGGAGGGGAGGGGGCTCTGCCCTGCCCTGCCCTGCTCGGAGCTGGGGAACGGGGAAAGGGAACGTTTGGGGTGTTTCCTGTGCTGGTCTGTCCGGACAGAGACCCCGAGATCAGCCCGAGAACAGCCCAAAAACACCCCAAACATACCTCGAGCATACCCCAAAAACACCCGAAAACACCCCAAAAACACCCTGAGTACACTCCAAACATACCCCGAGCACACCCCAAAAACACCCCAAACATGCCCTGAGCACACCTCGAGCTCACCCCAAGTTCACCCCGAGAACTGCCTGAGAACACCCCGAGAACAGCCTGAGAACACCCCGAGAACATCCCAAAACCACCTGAGCTCACCCCAAACATACCCCGAGCTCACACAGAGCACACCCCAAAAACACCCCGAGACCATCCCAAACATACCCCGAGGTCACCCCTGTCCGAGCAGCTCCCCCATCCCTCCCCCAGCCCCTCCATCCCTTTCCCGATGGCTCCTCCGTCCCTCCAAGCTGTTCCTGCATTCCTGTCCGGGGTGATCCTCCTGCATCCCTCGGAGCCGACCCTACAAAGCTCAGGGAGCCGATCCCACAAAGATCTCAGAGCCGACCCTACAAAGATCTCGGAGCTGACCCTACAAGGTTCAGAGCCGACCCTACCCGGCTCACAGCCGACCCTACCCGGCTCACAGCCGACCCTACACAGCTCACAGCCGACCCTAGCCGGCTCACAGCCGACCCTACACGGTTCAGAGCCGACCCTACCCGGCTCACAGCCGACCCTACAAGGTTCAGAGCCGACCCTACACAGCTCACAGCCGACCCTAGCCGGCTCACAGCCGACCCTACACAGCTCGGAGCCGACCCTACACAGCTCACAGCCGACCCTACCCGGTTCAGAGCCGACCCTACCCGGCTCACAGCCGACCCTACCCGGCTCACAGCCGACCCTACAAGGTTCAGAGCCGACCCTACACAGCTCAGAGCCGACCCTACCCGGCTCACAGCCGACCCTACAAGGTTCAGAGCCGACCCTACACAGCTCACAGCCGACCCTACCCGGCTCACAGCCGACCCTACACAGCTCACAGCCGACCCTACCCGGCTCACAGCCCACCCTACCCGGTTCAGAGCCGACCCTACCCGGCTCACAGCCGACCCTACACGGTTCAGAGCCGACCCTACCTGGGCTCACAGCCGACCCTACTCGGCTCACAGCCGACCCTACACGGTTCACAGCCCACCCTACCCGGTTCAGAGCCGACCCTACACGGCTCACAGCCGACCCTACCCGGCTCACAGCCGACCCTACCCGGTTCAGAGCCGACCCTACCCGGCTCAGAGCCGACCCTACACAGCTCACAGCCCACCCTACAAGGCTCAGAGCCGACCCTACACAGCTCACAGCCCACCCTACCCGGTTCAGAGCCGACCCTACCCGGCTCACAGCCGACCCTACACAGCTCAGAGCCGACCCTACACAGCTCAGAGCCGACCCTACACAGCTCACAGCCGACCCTACCCGGTTCAGAGCCGACCCTACCCGGCTCACAGCCCACCCTAGCCGGCCCCGAGCGCTGCCCCCGCTCCGGAGCCGCTCCCGGGCCGGTCCCGCCGCTGTCCCGGGCCGAGCCCGGCCGGGAGGAACGGGCGCGGCCCCGGAGCCGTGCCGAGGCCGGGCCCGGGCCACGCACCTGCACCGCCCGCTGCCCGCCGCCGCCGCCGCCGCTCATCCCGGCCCGGCTCCATCCCAGGGATGCGCGCTCCCGCCGTCTCCATGGCAACGGGGCCGCCGCGGGAGCGCGCTCCGGGCAGCCGGCCCCAGCCGGGGCTCACGGGGGCCGTTCGCTGCCTCTGCAACCGTCTGTTCCACCGGGGTTTGGTTTTGGCTTTAATGTTCCTGCTTCTGAGTTGTTTACAGCAACTGCCTCAAAAGATGGCTTCTTATTACTATCATTATTTTTTATTTTTTCAATTCGTTTTAATTTTTTGGGTGTTAGTTTTAGTTTTAATTTTCCTGCTTTTTCAGTTTTCGCAGCAGCTGCCTCCAAATATGACTTCTTCTTATCATTATTTCTTATTTTTTTAGTTATTTTTTCAATATTTTTATTTGTTAATTTTAGTTTTAATTTTCCTGCTTTTTCAGTTTTCGCAGCAGCTGCCTCCAAATATGTCTTATTATTATTTTTTATTATTTTAAAAATTATTTTTCAATTTTTTTGCAACTGCCGCAAAATGTCTTCTTCTTATGATTAATTATTTTTTCAATTATTTTTTCAATTTTTTTTTTAGTTTTAGTTTTAATTTTCCTGCTTTTTAAGTTTTTGCAGAGGCTGCCTCAAAATACGTCTTACTATTATTATTATTTTCTATTTTTTCAATATTTTTTGGTTTTAATTTTCCTGCTTTTTAAGTTTTCACAGCAGCTGCCTCAAAATATGTCTCATTATTATAATTTTTAAAATTATTTTTCAATTTTTTTTGCAACTGCCTCAAAATGTCTTCTAATTACTGTTAATTATTTTTCCAATTATTTATTCTTTTTTTTATTTTTAGTTTTAATTTTCCTGCTTTTTAAGTTTTCCCAGCAACTGCCTCAACCTATGCCTTATTATTTTAATTTTCTATTTTTTCAATATTTTTTTAGTTTTAATTTTCCTGCTTTTTGAGTTTTCGCAGCAACTGCCTCAAAATATGTATTATTATTAGTAGTAGTAGTAGTAATAATAATAATAAATTTTATTTTTATTTTTATTTTTATTTTTATTTTTATTTTTATTTTTATTTTTATTTATTTAATTATTTATTTTTTAAAATGCTTTTCAATTTTAAAATTTTTTTTTTTTTTAGTTTAAATTTTAATTTTCCTGCTTTTTAAATTTCCATTTCTCACAAATGTTTTCCAACTGTTCCCGGTGTGGCTCTGCTGGAGGGAGGAGGGAACACCCCCATCTGCCTGGGAGGAGTTCTTTAAAATCAAACAAACAAACAAAGGAACAAAGAGAGGATCACAGAGTGAACAAACAGCCTGGAAATGACCCCCAGGGCAGCGAGTCCACCCTGACCACCTCCTGTTTCTGTGCCACTCCATCCTGCCCCTGAATCAGCTCATTGAAAATAAATTAACAAAAACTATAAGGGACCCTGCATGGCCCAGCCCAGCCTTGGGATCAGGTAAATTAAAATAAATTAACATAAAAGTACAAAACTTCATCTTCTACACCCAATAATCATCAGGAGAAAGGTGCCCACACCAAGGGGAGTGGGAAAGCTGGGATTTGGGGGGAATATTCTCCTGAGCACACCCAGTGCCATGGGCAGGGATTCCTCCCAGTGCCCCAGCCCGGCCTTGGGCACTGCCAGGGATCAGGTAATTTAAAATAAATTAACATAAAAGTACAAAACTTCGTCTTCTACACACAATAATCATCAGGAGAAACGTGTCCACACCAAGGGCAGTGGAAAAGCTGGGATTTGGGGGGAATATTCTCCTGAACACACCCACTGCCACCCCTGCACTGGCCCAGCCCGGCCTTGGGCACTGCCAGGGAGCAGCTAATTTAAAATAAATTAGCATAAAGTACAAAACCTCATCTTCTACACCCAATAATCATCAGGAGAAATGTACAGACTCCAAGGGCAGTGGAAAAGCTGGGATTTGGGGGGAATATTCTGAACCCATCCACTGCCACCCCTGCACTGCCCAGCCCGGCCTTGGGCACTGCCAGGGATCACTCTGGGAATTCTGTGCCCCCAGGCTCACAGGGAGGATTCCTTCCCCTGAATTAACCCTGGTTCCAAAGTGCCTCTGTGAGAGATTCCTGCACTGTGAATTGCAGCCTCTGGCACACAGAGAGCAGCAGTGAAATCCCAAATCCCAGCCAGCTCCCCCAGCTCCGGGAGCTCTGGGGGTCTGTCCACAGCCCAGTCTCAAGGAGTGCTAATACCAGAACCAGAACCAGAACCAGAACCAGAACCAGAACCAGAACCAGAACCAGAACCAGAACCAGACAGGGCTGGGCTGGAGGGCACCCTGAAGACCCATCTGCTCCCAGATCCTGTCCCAGCTCCCAGATCCTGTCCCTGCTCCCAGATCCTGTCCCAGCTCCCAGATCCTGTCCCTGCTCCCAGATCCTGTCCCAGATCCTGTCCCAGCTCCCAGATCCTGTCCCTGCTCCCAGATCCTGTCCCAGATCCTGTCCCAGCTCCCAGATCCTGCTCCTGCTCCCAGATCCTGTCCCAGCTCCCAGATCCTGTCCCAGCTCTGCAGCGGAACAGTGGAAAAACCACTCCTGGAAAAACGAAGCCCAGAGGTTCTTCCTGCCACGGCAGGGACACTGCCACTGTCCCAGGTGCTCCCAGCCCCAGTGTCCATCCCAGCCTTGGGCACTGCCAGGGATCCAGGGTGGGCACCTGTGCCAGGGCCTGCCCACCCTGCCAGGGAACAATTCCTCGTTCCCAAGATCCCACCCAGCCCTGCCCTCTGGCACTGGGAGCCATTCCCTGGCTCCTGTCCCTCTGTCCCTTGTCCCCAGTCCCTCTCAGCTCTCCTGGAGCCCCTTCAGGCCCTGCCAGGGGCTCCAGGATCTCCCCAGAGCTCAGTTTTTCCCTTGCACCCCCCAGATCTGCAGCCCACAGGATTTGTGTGCTGAGAATCAGAAGCCCAGCCCGGAGCCCTGGCAGGCAGCAGCACCTTGGGATCCCAGGATCCCAGCTGGGCTGGGTGGGGAGGGAGCTCAGAGCCCCCCCAGTGCCACCCCTGCCATGGCAGGGACACTGCCACTGTCCCAGGGTGTGCCAGTGTCCAGCCTGGCCCTGGGCACTGCCAGGGATTCAGGGTGGGCACCCTGTGCCAGGGCACAATTCCCAATTCCCAATGTCCCACCCAGCCCTGCCATGGGGCAGCTGTGCCACCTCCATTACACTTTAAAATCAAAGATTTGATGTCAGAAATTTGCATTAGGTGAGTCTGGAGTCCTATCCCAACCCCCCCAGAGGTGCTGGAGCACTTGGAAGGATTCCTCCCAGAAAAAGTGACCCATGCCAACCCCACCTGAGCTCTACCAAGCACACCTGGCCAGCAGGTGCCATCATTCCCCACCCCACACTCTGTCAGCCCAGGAAAGGGCAGCCTCTGAGCTGACACCTAAACCCAAACCTCATCTGCATGGAAGTACCCTCCCAGAGCCAGGAGACTGCCTGCCACACACAGAGTCCTGGGAAAGGGAAAGAAAAAAAGGAAAAAAAAAGGAAAAAAGGAAAAAAGGAAAAAAGGAAAAAAGGAAAAAAGGAAAAAAGGAAAAAAGGAAAAAAGGAAAAAAAGGAAAAAAGGAAAAAAGGAAAAAAGGAAAATTCTTCCCAGCCCAACCTGTGCCCCATCCCCACCTTGTCCCCAGCCCAGGACACTCAGTGCCACATCCAGGTGACACCTGCAGGGATGGGCACTCCAAACCTCCCTGGGCAGCCCCTGCCAAGGCCTGACCACCCTTCACATGCACAAATTCCTCCTGATGTCCAACCTGAGCCTGCCCTGGCCCAGCCTGAGGCCATTTCCCCTTGTCCTGTCCCTGTTCCCTGGCAGCAGAGCCTGATCCCCCCTGGCTGTCCCCTCCTGTCAGGGAGCTGTGCAGAGCCACAAGGTCCCCCCTGAGCCTCCTTTTTTCCAGGCTGAGCCCCTTCCCAGCTCCCCCAGCCCCTCCTGGGGCTCCATTCCCTTCCCAGCCCCTCCCTCACCACAGCTCACTGCCCCTCGCTGCCCCTGTGCCAACCCCCCCAACAGCCCCCAACTCATTGTTTGCATTCCTCCTCCCCACTTTTGTCTCTCCTCCCTCCCTCAGACAGCACAGCTGGGGGCTTTTCCCCTTCCAAGCCTTGTTTTCCCTGGAACCTTTGGCCAAGAATTGTTGACCCCCCAGTTAGGAACATTTCCAGTCTCCATTTCCTCGGCTGCAGCAGAGCTCAGCTCTCCTGGGGTCTCTCCCCTGTTGGTTTGTGGGTGCTGCTGCTGCTGCAGGTGCTGACTCCCTCAAACCCAAACCAAACCCACCCAGCCCTGGGCACCCCAGAAATGACCCCTGGGGGCTGCAGCAGCTCCTGCTCGGAGCTGGGCTCCAGCAGAGCCCCCTGCCCAAGCCCCCTCCCCTCTCACCAGGGGATTATTGCTATTGCTGTCCTTTCAGTGGTGCCACTGCAGCCCAAAGGCCTCGTGTCCCTCACACAAAGCCCAGCGGGTCCCTTTTGTCCCCAGGATGTCCCTGGGACAGCAATCCCTGCACAGGTCAGTGGCTGCTGTCCCAGAGCTGTCCTTGGGCCAGCAGGGCCCATGTCCCCATCCTTGGCTTGTCAGGGCACTGGGTTTGCATTTAATCAAAGCTGGCAGCACACAGCAGTGCCTCTGAGCTGTGCCAGCAGTGGCCGGGCAGCTGTCCCTGTCCCCATGTCCCTGTCCCTGTCCCCATGTCCCTGTCCCCTTGTCCCTGTCCCTGTCCCCATGTGTTTGTCTCTGCAGGAACTGTCCAGCCCTGTCCCCATGTCCCTTTCCCCATGTCCCTGTCCCTGTCCCCTTGTCCCTGTCCCACTGTCCCTGTCCCCATGTCCCTGTCCCCATGTCCCTGTCCCTGCAGGAGCTGTCCAGCCCTGTCCCCATGTCCCTGTCCCCACTGTCCCTGTCCCTGCAGGAGCTGTCCAGCCCTGTCCCCATGTCCCTGTCCCCATGTCCCTGTCCCTGTCCCCATGTCCCTGTCCCCATGTCCCTGTCCCTGCAGGAGCTGTCCAGCCCTGTCCCCATGTCCCTGTCCCCACTGTCCCTGTCCCTGATGGAGCTGCCCAGCCCTGTCCCCATGTCCCTGTCCCCACTGTCCCTGTCCCCACTGTCCCTGTCCCTGCAGGAGCTGCCCAGCCC
This sequence comes from Haemorhous mexicanus, assembly GCF_027477595.1. NCBI lineage: Eukaryota > Metazoa > Chordata > Aves > Passeriformes > Fringillidae > Haemorhous > Haemorhous mexicanus. Next base: position 117,770,098 of record NC_082343.1, on the reverse strand, counting down.
TGTCCCACTGTCCCTGTCCCACTGTCCCTGTCCCCATGTCCCTGTCCCTGCAGGAGCTGTCCAGCCCTGTCCCCACTGTCCCTGTCCCCATGTCCCTGTCCCTGCAGGAGCTGTCCAGCCCTGTCCCCACTGTCCCTGTCCCCACTGTCCCCGCAGGAGCTTCCCAGCCCTGTCCCCATGTCCCTGTCCCACTGTCCCTGTCCCACTGTCCCTGCCCCACTGTCCCTGTCCCCACTGTCCCTGCAGGAGCTGCCCAGCCCTGTCCCCATGTCCCTGTCCCACTGTCCCTGTCCCACTGTCCCTGTCCCCCCAGGACGTTCCCAGGGCCATCCCCCCTGTGTGCTCCCGGGGTCCTGCCCTGAGCATCCTCCAGCCCCTGGCACCTGCCCAGCTGCCCCTGCACCCTACAGCCCCTGGGCATGGGATGGGATGGGCATGGGATAGGATGGGATGGGCATGGGATGGCATGGGAATGGGATGGGATGGGATGGGATGGGATGGGATGGGATGGGATGGGATGGGATGGGCATGGGATGGGCATGGGATGGGCATGGGATGGAGCAGGAAGGAAAAGCAGGGATGGGCTGGGAAGGGAAAAGCAGTGCCAGGCTGGGAAGGGGAAGGAATGCCAGGCTGGGAAGGGGAAGGAATACCAGGCTGGGAAGGAAAGGCAGTGCTATGGATTGGGAAGAGAAAGCAGTGATGGATCAGGAGGCAAAGGCAGGGATGGGCTGGGAAAGAGAAGGAAATGCCAGATGGGAAGGGAGAGTAATGGATCAGGGGGGAAAAGGCAGTGCCAGGCTGGGAAGAGAAAGCAGTGATGGGTTGGAAGGAGGAAATGCCAGGTAGGAAGGGAAAAGCAGGGATGGGCTGGGAAGGGGAAGGAAATTCCAGGCTGGGAAGGAAAAGGCAGTGATGGATCAGGAGGGAAAGGCAGTGATGGATCAGGAGGGAAAAAGCAGTGCCAAGCTGGGAAGGGAAGGCAATGACAGGTGGGGAAGAAGGAAATGGCAGTGTGGGAAGGAAAGGCAGTGATGGGTCAGGAGGGAAAGGCAGTGATGGGTCAGGAAAGGCAGTGATGGATCAGGAGGGAAAGGAAAGGCAGTGATGGATCAGGAAGGAAAGGCAGTGATGGGTCAGGAAAGGCAGTGATGGGTTGGGAAGGAAAGGCAGTGATGGGTTGGGAAGGAAAGGCAGTGATGGATCAGGAAAGGTAGTGATGGGTCAGGAAAGGCAGTGATGGGTTGGGAAGGAAAGGCAGTGATGGGTTGGGAAGGAAAGGCAGTGATGGATCAGGAAAGGAAAGGCAGGGATGGGTCAGGAGAGAAAGGCAGTGATGGATCAGGAAAGGCAGTGATGGATCAGGGAAGGGAAGGCAGGGATGGGTTGGGAAGGGAAAGGAAATTCCAGGTTGGGAAGGGAAAGGCAGTGAAGTGTAGAAAAGGAACAGACCATGATCTGCTGGGAAGGAAGAGGCCAAGCAGTGGACCATGGCCAGCCCTGTCCCTGGGCTCTGATGAGCCAAGCCATCTGTTTGGAGAAGGGGATGAGCTCCTGAGAACCCACTCCAGCTCTGAACTGAGCAGCAGCAGGACTGACCCCTGGCTTCTTTCCATTTGAGTGCAACTGCCCCAAGGAAAGCAGAGCAGGATTTACACTGCAGGGACTCAGACCAACCCCTCCCTGCACAGCACCAAGGCAGCTCTGGGAGAGGGGGAATCCTCAGGGAGGCAGGAGCTGGAGGGAACCAGCCCCAAGCTGGGCTGGGAGCAGCCCAGAGTGCAGCTACTGGTGCAGGGCTGGAGCTCTAGACTGCTCACAGCACTGGGAAAGGCTCTGCAGCTCTCACCTGGCCAGCATCTTGGCAATTTAGCCTCCAGCCTTTCCTTAAGGAATGCCACACTGCTCGAGGAGGGAGCAGAAGAGGCAGTCAGGGCAGCCAGGGGGGCTGGGGAGGGCAGGGCAGCCTGGCTGGGCTGGGCACAGGGCCAGGGACATCCTTGTCCCAGCACTGGGCTCTCCACTCGGGGCTGGGGCACAGCAACCACTGCCAGAGGGATCTGCTGTGTGGGGATCCATGAAACCAGAGGGGCTGGGAAAGCTGCAAGAGGCAGAACTGAGACTGCAGCTGAGCAGGAGCCATGGGATTGGTCAGCAGGAAAATTATCTAAAAAGTAGAAAAGGACAAACAGAACCAAAACACCCAGAAAGTGAGCTGGAACACTGAGTTCTGTGTCTGCTGCTGGCTTGTGAGCTGGTGGCACCTTCCCATTGTCACAAGGGACATCTTCCCATTGTCACTAGGGACACCTTCCCATTGTCACCTTCCCACTGTCACAAGGGACACCTTCCCATTGTCACTAGGGACACCTTCCCACTGTCACTAGGGACACCTTCCCATTGTCACCTTCCCACTGTCACAAGGGACACCTTCCCATTGTCACTAGGGACACCTTCCCATTGTCACCTTCCCACTGCCATAAGGGACACCTTCCCATTGTCACTAGGGACACCTTCCCACTGTCACCTTCCCACTGCCATAAGGGACACCTTCCCACTGCCATAAGGGACACCTTCCCATTGTCACAAGGGACACCTTCCCATTGTCACAAGGGACACCTTCTCATTGTCACCTTCCCACTGCCATAAGGGACACCTTCCCATTGTCACAAGGGACACCTTCCCACTGCCACAAGGGACACCTTCCCACTGCCATAAGGGACACCTTCCCATTGTCACCTTCCCACTGCCATAAGGAACATCTCCCCATTGTCACCTTCCCATTGTCACCTTCCCATTGTCACAAGGGACACCTTCCCACTGTCACCTTCCCATTGCCATAAGGGACACCTTCCCATTGTCACCCTCAAGGGACACCTTCCCATTGCCACAGCCATGGAATGAGGCTGATGCTGGAAAATCAAACAGCTCAAAGTGTGGGGATCCATGAAACCAGAGGGGCTGGGAAAGCTGCAAGAGGCAGAACTGAGACTGCAGCTGAGCAGGAGCCATGGGATTGGTCAGCAGGAAAATCATCTAAAAAGTAGAAAAGGACAAACAGAACCAAAACACCCAGAAAGTGAGCTGGAACACTGAGTTCTGTGTCTGCTGCTGGCTTGTGAGCTGGTGGCACCTTCCCATTGTCACAAGGGACATCTTCCCATTGTCACCTTCCCACTGTCACAAGGGACACCTTCCCATTGTCACAAGGGACACCTTCCCATTGTCACAAGGGACACCTTCCCATTGTCACCTTCCCATTGCCATAAGGGACACCTTCCCACTGTCACCTTCCCATTGCCACAAGGGACACCTTCCCATTGTCACAAAGGGACACCTTCCCACTGTCACCTTCCCACTGCCATAAGGGACACCTTCCCATTGTCACCTTCCCATTGCCATAAGGGACACCTTCCCACTGTCACATTCCCATTGCCACAAGGGACACCTTCCCACTGTCACCTTCCCACTGTCACAAGGGACACCTTCCCATTGTCACAAGGGACACCTTCCCACTGTCACAAGGGACACCTTCCCACTGTCACAAGGGACACCTTCCCATTGTCACAAGGGACACCTTCCCACTGCCACCTTCCCACTGTCACAAGAGACACCTTCCCATTGTCACCTTCCCACTGCCATAAGGAACATCTCCCCATTGTCACCTTCCCATTGTCACAAGGGACACCTTCCCACTGCCACAGCCATGGAATGAGGCTGGTGCTGGAAAATCAAACAGCTCAAAGTGTGGGGATCCATGAAACCAGAGGGGCTGGGAAAGCTGCAAGAGGCAGAACTGAGACTGCAGCTGAGCAGGAGCCATGGGATTGGTCAGCAGGAAAATCATCTAAAAAGTAGAAAAGGACAAACAGAACCATGGTCTGTGCATCAAGGCTTGTCTGAATAACTCCCTGAGCTGCAGAAAAGTTTGTCTAGGGAGGTATTGGGAAGATCTAAGCATAATGCAGGAGCTCTGTGCTCTGTGCTTGAGGCTTACTTTGAGGTGAGGTCTGACAAAGGGGGGAAGCAGGGTGGCCTCAGGCTGCTCAAACCAGCACCAGAGCTGTGGTTTTCCACCCAGCCCACCCCAGCAGCTCCACAGGGAGGTCACAGCAGCAGGGTGACAACAGTGCCATGGAGAGGGGACATGGATGTGAGGCCAAGGCCCCAGGGCTGAGCCATGGTGCTTTCAGCTAATTTCATTTACAACAAAGGAGAAATCAGAGCCTGATCCAACACGGGGAGTGACAGGTGCCACTGGTGGGGACAGGGAGGGGACAGGCAGGACACAGCCAGGCCTGGCTGCAGCTGCACCCAACCCCTCCTGCAGCCCTGAGACCCCTCGAGGCACAGCCCCCAGAAGGATCTCCAGAGAAACATTTACACCCTCACAGCAGAGAAAAACCTGAGAAAAACCTGAAATATTTACACTGACACAGCAGAGAAAAACCTGAGAAAAACCTGAAACACTTACACTGACACAGCAGAGGAAAACCTGAAATATTTATACTGACACAGCAGAGAAAAACCTGAGAAAAACCTGAGAAAAACCTGAAACACTTACACAGACACAGCAGAGAAAAACCTGAAACATTTACACCATCAGAGCAGAGAAAAACCTGAAAAGCCCCGAGACCCCTCCCAGGCACAGCCCCCAGAAGATTCTCCAGAGAAACATTTACACCAACACAGCAGAGGAAAAACCTGAAACCCACTGCAGGCCCAGGGCTGCTCCCTGCCCCAGCCCAGGGCTGGGGAGGGGGCTCAGGGCTGAGGAGGGGGCTCAGGGGGGTTCAGGGGTACTCACACAATGTGGGGGGCTGAGGGGGGTCTCAGGGCAGCTCAGATGGGGGTGAGGAGGGGCTCAGGGGGGTTCAGGGGGCTCCGGGGCTCAGGTACTCACACGATGTGGGGCAGGTCTGGGGCTCAGGGATGGCTCAGGGACTCAGGGGGCTCAGGGATGGGGAGGGGGCTCAGGGGCTCAGGTACTCACATGATGTGGGCCAGGTCTGGGGCTCAGGGATGGGGAGGGGGCTCAGGGGCTCAGGGGCTCAGGGGGCTCAGGTACTCACACGATGTGGGGCAGGTCTGGGGGTCAGGGATGGGGGGGGGGGGCTCAGGGATGGGGAGGGGGCTCAGGGGGGCTCAGGGATGGGGAGGGGGCTCAGGGGGGCTCAGGTACTCACACGATGTGAGCCAGGTCTGGGGCTCAGGGATGGGGAGGGGGCTCAGGGGCTCAGGGGTGGGGAGGGGGCTCAGGTACTCACACGATGTGGGGCAGGTCTGGGGGTCAGGGATGGCTCAGGGGCTCAGGGATGGCTCAGGGATGGGGAGGGGGCTCAGGGATGGCTCAGGGATGGGGAGGGGGCTCAGGGATGGCTCAGGGATGGGGAGGGGGCTGAGGGGGGCTCAGGTACTCACACGATGTGCGCCAGGTCTGGGGGTCAGGGATGGGGAGGGGGCTCAGGGATGGGGAGGGGGCTCAGGGGGGCTCAGGTACTCACACGATGTGGGCCAGGTCAGGGGCTCAGGGATGGGGAGGGGGCTCAGGGATGGGGAGGGGGCTCAGGGATGGCTCAGGGATGGGGAGGGGGCTCGGGGGGCTCAGGTACTCACACGATGTGCGCCAGGTCCAGCGGGCGCTCGGGCTGCTCGGGGAAGAGCGGGCGGGGCGGGTCCCGGCTGGGCACGCAGCCCAGGGAGCGGCTGATGGCCTGGGTCAGCTTCTTGGCCGGGGATTTCTGGGGGAACAGGGGACACCGCTCAGGGGACAGGGGACAGGGGACAGGGGACAGGGGACAGGGGACAGGGGACAGGGGACACTGCTCAGGGGAGAGGGGACAGGGGACACTGCTCAGGGGAGAGGGGACAGGGGACAGGGGACACTGCTCAGGGGAGAGGGGACAGGGGACAGGGGACAGGGGACAGGGGACACTGCTCAGGGGACAGGGGACAGGGGACAGGGGACAGGGGACAGGGGACAGGGGACACTGCTCAGGGGACAGGGGACAGGGGACAGGGGACAGGGGACAGGGGACAGGGGACACTGCTCAGGGGACAGGGGACAGGGGACAGGGGACAGGGGACACCGCTCAGGGGACAGCGGACAGGGGACAGGGGACAGGGGACAGGGGACAGGGGACAGGGGACAGGGGACACTGCTCAGGGGACAGGGGACAGGGGACAGGGGACAGGGGACACCGCTCAGGGGACAGCGGACAGGGGACAGGGGACAGGGGACAGGGGACAGGGGACAGGGGACACTGCTCAGGGGACAGGGGACACTGCTCAGGAGACAGGGGAGAGGGGACAGGGGACAGGGGACAGGGGACACTGCTCAGGGGAGAGGGGACAGGGGACAGGGGACACCGCTCAGGGGACAGGGGACAGGGGAGAGGGGAGAGGGGACAGGGGACAGGGGACACTGCTCAGGGGACAGGGGACAGGGGACAGGGGACACTGCTCAGGGGAGAGGGGACAGGGGAGAGGGGACAGGGGACACTGCTCAGGGGAGAGGGGACAGGGGACAGGGGACAGGGGCGAGGGGACACTGCTCAGGGGAGAGGGGACACCGCTCAGGGGAGAGGGGACAGGGGACAGGGGACAGGGGAGACTGCTCAGGTGAGACTGCTCAGGGGAGAGGGGACAGGGGACAGGGGAGAGGGGACAGGGGACACTGCTCAGGTGGGAGGGGAGAGGGGAGAGGGGACAGGGGACACTGCTCAGGGGAGAGGGGACAGGGGACGGGGGCAGGGGACAGGGGACAGGGGAGACTGCTCAGGTGAGACTGCTCAGGGGAGAGGGGACAGGGGAGAGGGGACACTGCTCAGGGGAGAGGGGACAGGGGACAGGGGACAGGGGAGAGGGGACAGGGGAGAGGGAACAGGTGACACTGCTCAGGGGAGAGGGGACAGGGGACACTGCTCAGGGGAGAGGGGACAGGTGAGACTGCTCAGGTGAGAGGGGACAGGGGGACAGGGGACAGGGGACACTGCTCAGGTGAGAGGAGACAGGGGAGACTGCTCGGGTGAGATGGGATTGCACAGGAGAGAGGGGATTGCACAGGTGGGACTGCACAGGGGAGAAGGGACAGGTGAGACAGCACAGGTGAGACTGCATGGGTGAGACTGCATGGGTGAGAGGGGACAGGTGACACTGCACAGGTGAGATGGGACTGCACAGGTGAGATGGGATTGCACAGGTGAGACTGCACAGGGGAGACTGCACAGGTGAGATGGGATTGCACAGGTGAGATGGGATTGCACAGGTGAGACAGGAATGGCTGGGGGAGCCACACAGGCGAGCCCAGGATTGCAGGGGGAACAAGCACAGGTGAGTATGGGAATGTGCCTCCTGTTCACAGAGTGCCCAAACTCTCCTGTGTCCCCTTAAAAAGGAAAGAAGCCCAGAAGTTTCTCTCCTCAGTTAGGTGAAAAGACACCTCACAGGACCTGGGGGCTTCACCTCAAACCTAAGGATGGCCAACTGCAGAGGAGCCAACAAGGCCCCCCTGAGCAATTGACTAGAAAAAGAACAAAGAAACGAAATCCTTTTGTGAGGTGTCTTCCCAGGGGCAGGAGGGCCTCTGGCACCTGGCTCGGTTTTTCTCTGTAAAGAGTTTTGTTATTTTGCCTTTTATTGAAACCTTTTTGTTTCCAGCACTAGCACAGAAGCCACCCTGCTGATTTTACACCTTCTGAGGTAGCTGAGCTCTCCTGGGTGTGAAACAGACCTCCAGGGGCTGGTGAGAGCTGGCTGGAGCAGACCCACATTCCAGGTGGGTCTGGGGGCTTCTGGGGGATCCAGCACAGGTGAGCCCTGGCAGGAAGGGCAGGGCAGGCACACGCCCCTGGCACAGGCAGCAGAGGGCACGAGGAGCAGGAATGCCCAGCACTGCTGGGAAATCAGTGCTCTGGGGAACGAGTTCTGGCAGGCTTTGAGGGGCTCTGAGGGTGGAAACAGAAGGTTTTAACACATGATGGAAGATGAGGAAATAAACCAATGACCTGGGGGCGCTCTGAGGATGAACCCCATCCCCTGAAGGGGATTTTACATCACTCTCTGAACACAGAGGGGAGGAGCAGCCACCTGCCACACTTCTGTCCTGTACAGGTAGAGCCAAGGTGGGTGTGAAAAATGCCCATTTTATGGTTGGCTTTGTGCAAATATTCAAATGAATATGATTTGTGTTGTGTTAGGAAGTGGTGCTGTATCAATTCTCTGCAGTAGGGTGTTAAATATAGCTTTAGGTTATAAAAAAAATGCTAAAATAGAAATTATGCTATGTGAGATTTTTTTTTAAAGAAAGGACTGGCTCAGAGACAGCAGCCACAGGACACCTGAATCTTTCAGAGAGAAAGAATTTACTGCCCCATTACCAGAAGAAAAGAACTTCTTCCTGCCTTGAAGGTGCTGTTGGGGCTCAGAGGAAGGAGCTGACCCTGCCCAGACAGAATCCTGTGTTTGATGGAATTGCTGCACCATGGATGAGCTGTGTGAATATGCAACAGGCTGGTGTTTTAAGGGTTAATCCTCTGTTAACGTGGGGCCTTTTTTGGCTTGTGCTGCCCAGAAAAGGTACCTGGACTGTCCTTAACTCTTTGTTTTTATTGTCTCATATCGTCTTAATTCAAACTGTCTAAATTATTATCACTCTAATTGTATCACTATTTTTATAACTATTTTATTACTATTAAACCTTTAAAATTTTAAAAACAAGTGATTGGTGTTTTTGAAATGGGGCAGGGCTGGGACAGGCAGCAGTGACTTCATCTCCTCCCACAGCTCCCCTCAGGGGTGCTAAACTATTACTGCTGCTAGAAACCAAGGGATGGGACTATTTTCAAGCTAAGGATTCCTTTCTTGGACAAATATTAACCTCAGAGGCTGTGAGATTTTAGGGGAGCGAGCATTTGGCTGCAGTTCAGGAGTAGCCTCAAGTTTCTTCACTGCAAGGCAAAATGAAACTTTCTGAACTGACAGACAGCTGCCACGGGATTGGTTTTACTTTTTTACCCTCTCACTTTCCCTGACTCCTCTGCACTGTGAATCTTTTATCTAATGGGCTTCTAACTCACAGGCTTTTATTGCAACTTCTAAAACTAAAACTTCTAAACTCTCTCTTCTAAAACTTCTGAACTCTCAGTTCATCCCATCCAGCCCCAGCCCTGCATGACAAACCCTTCACCATTTTACCCAACCCAGTTTCTCTCTTTCTTGAGGCATATTCTTACTTACAGCTACAGAAACACACGTTTCTGATTTTCCTGCTAAAGGTCTGTGTGTTGTGTTGTTACACTGTGTTTTACAGTTGTATTTTTGCATTAATCTAAGTGTCTTCCAAGGCTGCAGATTAAACTCCTCAGTGCCCGTGGAAGTTTTTGTTTTTCTGATTCTCACACTAAATGGCCTCACAGGATTGGTGCTCCTGGGTCCTTGGCAATGCTGGTGACACCCACAGGAATGACCAAACACGGGGTTCAATCCCAACCTGACTCACAGAATTAATCCTGGAAACTCTGCTGTGCTCCCAGCAGTGACAGGGAACCCTGGGGATGGATTTTCCCAACCCTAACAACTCCACAATCCCAAGGTCATGGGAGCTCAGACATCAGCTGGCAGCTCCTCCTGCTGCTCTCCCTGACTGACACCCCAGGAAAGGGCAGCCCTGGCTAATTACAGCTCTGGAATTAATTACTGCTGCTGCACAACACTCCAGAGTGCAACTGGGAGCAGCTCCCGAGGGACACAAGTGAAAATTCAGATTACCCCTGCTGCAAGCAGGAGTTACAGCAAACCCATCAGAGCCTGCAATTACTGATAATTAGCACCAGTTGCTCCCATGGAGTCAATTCCTGCTGAGCTGCAGGCAGCCCTCATTCCTGGAGTTTTTATTGACCAGCCCCCAGCTCCACCCTGGGCAGCAGCAGAACGCTGGGAAGGCCCTGGAGAGCCTCTGGACCCCAGGGAATGGGCACTTGGCCACCCCAATAGCATCAAATCCTGAAGGGTTTGTGTTGGAAGGGACCTAAACACTCATCTCATTCCAGCCCCTCTGCTTGAATTCCTCTGAAATCCTGGGAAAATCCCAATTTGATTTTATGTCACTCACTGACCCCAGGGAGGATTTAAATGATGCACACAGGATGGGATTACTCCAAAGTGAAACCCCTCCTTTTCCTAAAGCAATTCCTCACCTCTGACAATGCCCCCAGGTATTTCTCTCTGAATTTGTTCACCTGAGGGACTCAGCAGGGCCTGGAGGGACAGAGCCAGGGATGGCTCCCAGTGCCAGAGGGCAGGCTGGGGGGACATTGGGAATGAGGAACTGGGCAGGGCAGGGTGGGCAGGGGCTGGGAGGGAATTCCCAGAGCAGCTGGGGCTGCCCCTGGATCCCTGGCAGTGCCCAGGGCCAGGCTGGACACTGGGACACACTGGGACAGTGGGAGGTGTCCCTGCCATGGTGCTCTGGAGAAAGCCCTGTCCCAGGAGCAGTGTCCCTCACCCAGGAGCAGTGTCCCTGCCCCAGGAGCAGTGTCCCTCACACAGGAGCAGTGTCCCTGTCCCCCAGGAGCAGTGTCCCTGTCCCCCAGGAGCAGTGTCCCTCACACAGGAGCAGTGTCCCTGTCCCCCAGGAGCAGTGTCCCTGTCCCCCAGGAGCAGTGTCTCTCACCCAGGAGCAGTGTCCCTGTCCCCCAGGAGCAGTGTCCCTGTCCCAGGAGCAGTGTCCCTGACCCCCAGGAGCAGTGTCCCTGTCCCCCAGGAGCAGTGTCCCTGTCCCAGGAGCAGTGTCCCTGACCCCCAGGAGCAGTGTCCCTGTCCCAGGAGCAGTGTCCCTGTCCCCCAGGAGCAGTGTCCCTGTCCCCCAGGAGCAGTGTCCCTGTCCCCCAGGAGCAGTGTCCCTCACCCAGGAGCAGGGTCCCCTGCCCAGGAGCAGTGTCCCTGTCCCCCAGCAGCAGTGTCCCTCACCCAGGAGCAGTGTCCCTGCCCCAGGAGCAGTGTCCCTCACCCAGGAGCAGTGTCCCTGTCCCAGGAGCAGTGTCCCTGTCCCCCAGGAGCAGTGTCCCTGTCCCCCAGGAGCAGTGTCCCACCCCCAGGAGCAGTGTCCCTGTCCCTCAGGAGCAGTGTCCCTCACCCAGGAGCAGTGTCCCTGTCCCCCAGGAGCAGTGTCCCTCACCCAGGAGCAGTGTCCCTGTCCCCCAGGAGCAGTGTCCCTGACCCCAGGAGCAGTGTCCCTGCCGAGGAGCAGTGTCCCTGTCCCCAGGAGCAGTGTCCCTGCCCCAGGAGCAGTGTCCCTGTCCCCAGTAGCAGTGTCCCTGCCCCAGGAGCAGTGTCCCTGTCCCCAGGAGCAGTGTCCCTGCCCCAGGAGCATTGTCCCACCCCCAGGAGCAGTGTCCCTGCCCCAGGAGCAGTGTCCCTTGCCCAGCAGCAGTGTCCCTGCCCCAGGAGCAGTGTCCCTGTCCCAGGAGCAGTGTCCCTCACCCAGGAGCAGTGTCCCTGTCCCCCAGGAGCAGTGTCCCTGTCCCCCAGGAGCAGTGTCCCTGACCCAGGAGCAGTGTCCCACCCCCAGTAGCAGTGTCCCCAGCCCAGGAGGAGGTTCCCTGCCCTCACCCAGGAGCAGTGTCCCTGTCCCAGTAGCAGTGTCCCCTGCCCAGGAGGAGGTTCCCTGCCCCAGGAGCAGTGTCCCTGTCCCAGGAGCAGTGTCCCTCACCCAGGAGCAGTGTCCCTGTCCCCCAGGAGCAGTGTCCCTGTCCCCCAGGAGCAGTGTCCCTGACCCAGGAGCAGTGTCCCTGCCCCAGGAGCAGTGTCCCTGACCCAGGAGCAGTGTCCCTGTCCCCCAGGAGCAGTGTCCCTGACCCAGGAGCAGTGTCCCTGCCCCAGGAGCAGTGTCCCTGTCCCCCAGGAGCAGTGTCCCTGTCCCCAGGAGCAGTGTCCCTCACCCAGGAGCAGTGTCCCTGTCCCCCAGGAGCAGTGTCCCTGTCCCCCAAGAGCAGTGTCCCTGCCCAGGAGCAGTGTCCCTGCCCCAGGAGCAGTGTCCCTGACCCCCAGGAGCAGTGTCCCTGACCCCCAGGAGCAGTGTCCCTGTCCCAGGAGCAGTGTCCCTGACCCCCAGGAGCAGTGTCCCTGCCCAGGAGCAGTGTCCCTGTCCCAGGAGCAGTGTCCCTGACCCCCAGGAGCAGTGTCCCTGCCCAGGAGCAGTGTCCCTGACCCAGGAGCAGTGTCCCTGACCCAGGAGCAGTGTCCCTGACCCCCAGGAGCAGTGTCCCTGTCCCAGGAGCAGTGTCCCTGACCCCCAGGAGCAGTGTCCCTGCCCAGGAGCAGTGTCCCTGTCCCAGGAGCAGTGTCCCTGACCCCCAGGAGCAGTGTCCCTGACCCAGGAGCAGTGTCCCTGTCCCCCAGGAGCAGTGTCCCTCACCCAGGAGCAGTGTCCCTGTCCCCCAAGAGCAGTGTCCCTGTCCCCCAGGAGCAGTGTCCCTGCCCAGGAGCAGTGTCCCTGACCCAGGAGCAGTGTCCCTGACCCCCAGGAGCAGTGTCCCTGACCCAGGAGCAGTGTCCCTGACCCAGGAGCAGTGTCCCTGTCCCTGACCCAGGAGCAGTGTCCCTGTCCCAGGAGCAGTGTCCCTGTCCCCCAGGAGCAGTGTCCCTGTCCCCCAGCAGCAGTGTCCCTCAGCCAGGAGCAGTGTCCCTGTCCCAGGAGCAGTGTCCCTGTCCCCCAGGAGCAGTGTCCCTGCCCCAGGAGCAGTGTCCCTGTCCCCCAGGAGCAGTGTCCCTGTCCCCCAGGAGCAGTGTCCCTCACCCAGGAGCAGTGTCCCTGCCCCAGGAGCAGTGTCCCACCCCCAGGAGCAGTGTCCCTGTCCCCCAGGAGCAGTGTCCCTGTCCCCCAGGAGCAGTGTCCCTGACCCAGGAGCAGTGTCCCTGTCCCCCAGGAGCAGTGTCCCTGTCCCAGGAGCAGTGTCCCTGCCCCAGGAGCAGTGTCCCTGTCCCAGGAGCAGTGTCCCTGCCCCAGGAGCAGTGTCCCTCACCCAGGAGCAGTGTCCCTCCCCCAGGAGCAGTGTCCCTCACCCAGGAGCAGTGTCCCTGTCCCAGGAGCAGTGTCCCTGACCCCCAGGAGCAGTGTCCCTGTCCCCCAGGAGCAGTGTCCCTGCCCAGGAGCAGTGTCCCTGCCCCAGGAGCAGTGTCCCTGTCCCCCAGGAGCAGTGTCCCTGTCACCCAGGAGCAGTGTCCCTCACCCAGGAGCAGTGTCCCTGTCCCCCAGGAGCAGTGTCCCTGTCCCCCAGGAGCAGTGTCCCTGTCCCAGGAGCAGTGTCCCTGCCCCAGGAGCAGTGTCCCTGACCCCCAGGAGCAGTGTCCCTGACCCCCAGGAGCAGTGTCCCTGTCCCAGGAGCAGTGTCCCTCACCCAGGAGCAGTGTCCCTGACCCCCAGGAGCAGTGTCCCACCCCCAGGAGCAGTGTCCCTGTCCCCAGGAGCAGTGTCCCTGACCCAGGAGCAGTGTCCCTGTCCCCCAGGAGCAGTGTCCCTGACCCAGGAGCAGTGTCCCTGTCCCAGGAGCAGTGTCCCTGACCCAGGAGCAGTGTCCCTGACCCAGGAGCAGTGTCCCTGTCCCCCAGGAGCAGTGTCCCTGACCCAGGAGCAGTGTCCCTGACCCCCAGGAGCAGTGTCCCTGACCCAGGAGCAGTGTCCCTGTCCCTGTCCCAGGAGCAGTGTCCCTGTCCCAGGAGCAGTGTCCCTGTCCCCCAGGAGCAGTGTCCCTGTCCCCCAGCAGCAGTGTCCCTCAGCCAGGAGCAGTGTCCCTGTCCCAGGAGCAGTGTCCCTGTCCCCCAGGAGCAGTGTCCCTGCCCCAGGAGCAGTGTCCCTGTCCCCCAGGAGCAGTGTCCCTGTCCCCCAGGAGCAGTGTCCCTGTCCCAGGAGCAGTGTCCCTCACCCAGGAGCAGTGTCCCTGTCCCCCAGGAGCAGTGTCCCTCACCCAGGAGCAGTGTCCCTGCCCCAGGAGCAGTGTCCCACCCCCAGGAGCAGTGTCCCTGTCCCCCAGGAGCAGTGTCCCTGTCCCCCAGGAGCAGTGTCCCTGCCCCAGGAGCAGTGTCCCTGTCCCAGGAGCAGTGTCCCTGTCCCCCAGGAGCAGTGTCCCTCACCCAGGAGCAGTGTCCCTGTCCCAGGAGCAGTGTCCCTGACCCCCAGGAGCAGTGTCCCTGTCCCCCAGGAGCAGTGTCCCTGCCCAGGAGCAGTGTCCCTGCCCCAGGAGCAGTGTCCCTGTCCCCCAGGAGCAGTGTCCCTGTCACCCAGGAGCAGTGTCCCTCACCCAGGAGCAGTGTCCCTCACCCAGGAGCAGTGTCCCTGTCCCCCAGGAGCAGTGTCCCCTGCCCAGTAGCAGTGTCCCCAGCCCAGGGGGAGGTTCCCTGCCCTCACCCAGGAGGAGGTTCCCTGTCCCAGTAGCAGTGTCCCTGCCCCAGTAGCAGTGTCCCTGCCCCAGTAGCAGTGTCCCTGCCCCAGGAGCAGTGTCCCTGTCCCAGGAGCAGTGTCCCACCCCCAGTAGCAGTGTCCCCAGCCCAGTAGCAGTGTCCCTGCCCCAGGAGCAGTGTCCCTGTCCCAGGAGCAGTGTCCCACCCCCAGTAGCAGTGTCCCTCACCCAGGAGCAGTGTCCCTCACCCAGGAGCAGTGTCCCTGTCCCCCAGGAGCAGTGTCCCTGCCCCAGGAGCAGTGTCCCTGTCCCAGTAGCAGTGTCCCCTGCCCAGGAGCAGTGTCCCCAGCCCAGGGGGTGTTCCCTGCCCTCACCCAGGAGGAGGTTCCCTGTCCCAGTAGCAGTGTCCCTGACCCAGGAGCAGTGTCCCCAGCCCAGGGGGTGTTCCCTGCCCTCACCCAGGAGGAGTGCTCCTTCATCTGGTGCTGGTTGCTGTGGGGGCCGCTGGCATGGCCCCTCCAGAAGCAGCTCTGGCACAGCTGGTAGTTGTGGCACTGCTGGCAGCGGTACCTGAAGCCCATCATGCTCTCACAGTGGCAGTAGGAGCACTCCACGGGGTGGAACACTGGCACAAAAACAAACCAAAGAAAACTGTCAGGGCATTCCTGGTCAGCCTGGAACATTCCATCCCACCGGGGCTGCCAGGCCCCCCCAGCTCCTTCAGCACTCGCTGGTTGGGCAGGGTTGGAGGGCACAGCTGGGAATTCTGGCTCCATGAACCCTCAGATGGTGCTGCTGGGGACACAGCAGTCCCAGCTGGCAGCTTCTGACAATATTCCTTCTGCAGAAGGAATTCCATCTCCCTCCTGGGCAGAGCTCCCCAGGGAAGTCCTGAGCACAGGGTGGGGTTTGTCACTGTCCCAGCTGCTCCCAGCCCTGTCCAGCCTGGCTTGGGCACTGCCAGGGATCCAGGGGCAGCCCCAGCTGCTCTGGGCACCCTGTGCCCCTCTCCACCCCTCCAGGGCACAATTCCCAACTCCCAGTATCAGATGGAAATCTGGAGCCTCACTGACTCTGAAATCAAAGGCTGTTTCCTACCGTGCCACATTCCAAACGTGCTAATTGCCAATTAACTGATAACAAAGCTGCAGCACAGCAGGAGGAGATCCCTGGGGCCCAGAGTCTCCTCTTCAGAAAGGGCAATTCCTGCTCCAAACCCCCTTTCCCCCCCCTCCTGCACCCCCACGGCTCCCAGTGAGGAACCCCCAGGGAGTGTGAAGGTCCAGAGAGCTCAGATCAGCCCGACCTGCAGAGCACCACCAAAACAAACATCAGTGAAAGCTTCTCCCCTGTCCCACCCCTGCCTGGACAATGCTACAATGAGGGGGAGGAGCTGAGACCTCCCCATGGCAAATGCATCCCGAAATGGGGGACACAACAGAGCCAGGGCCTGCCCACCCTGCCAGGGAACAATTCCTCATTCCCAAGATCCCATCCAGCCCTGCCCTCTGGCACTGGGAGCCATTCCCTGGCTCCTGTCCCTCTGTCCCTTGTCCCCAGTCCCTCTGCAGCTCTCCTGGAGCCCCTTCAGGCCCTGCCAGGGGCTCTGAGCTCTCCCTGGATCCTTCTCCTCCCCAGGTGAGCACCCCCAGCTCTCCCACCTGGCTCCATGAGAAGTCCTGCCCCACCTTGTCAGAGCTGTCCCTTCCCCTCCCTGCTCCCTGCAGGCAGCAGAGACTGCTGCTGATGGAAGGGCACAGAAGCAGCACAGAACCCAAACCCTGATTCCCTGATGAGGAAAAGGAAAAAAAATAACCCAAACCCTGAAATCCTGATCAGGGGAAGGAGGAACAATAACCCAAAACCTGAAATCCTGATCAGGGGAAGGAATAAAAATAATCCAAACCCTGATTTCCTGATGAGGGGAAGCAATAATAACCCAAATCCTGATATCCTGATGAAGGGATGGAATAAAAAAACCCAAACCCTGAAATCCTGATCAGGGGAAGGTGGAACAATAACCCAAAACCTGATTTCCTGATGAGTGGAAGGAATAAAAATAATCCAAACCCTGATTTCCTGATGAGAAGGAAGAATAACCCAAACCCTGAAATCCTGATGAGGGGAAGGAATTCCAATAACCCAAACCCTGATTTCCTGATCAGGAGAAGGAATAAAAATAATCCAAACCCTGATTTCCTGATGAGGGGAAGGAATAAAAATAACCCAAACCCTGATTTCCTGATGAGGAGAAGGAATAACCCAAACCCTGATTTCCTGATGAGGAGAAGGAATAACCCAAACCCTGATTTCCTGATGAGGAGAAGGAATAACCCAAACCCTGATTTCCTGATCAGGAGAAGGAATGACCCAAACCCTGAAATCCTGATGAGGGGAAGGAATTCCAAAAATCCAAACCCTGATTTCCTGATCAGGAGAAGGAATGACCCAAACCCTGATTTCCTGATGAGGAGAAGGAATAACCCAGACCCTGATTTCCTGATGAGAAGGAATACCAAAAATCCAAACCCTGATTTCCTGATCAGGAGAAGGAATAACCCAGACCCTGATTTCCTGATGAGAAGGAATACCAAAAATCCAAACCCTGATTTCCTGATGAGGAGAAGGAATAACCCAAACCCTGATTTCCTGATGAGGAGAAGGAATAACCCAAACCCTGATTTTCTGATGAGGAGAAGGAATAAAAATAATCCAAACAGGGACTGTCAGATCAGGGAGCAGCAAGAGGGGAACCAAGGAGGTGGCAGCTGTTTTGGTTCCCTGCAGGTTTTTTTGGGTTTTTTTTTGTCTTTTCTTGCTTTGGGTTTCTTGTCTGTTTTGGTTTTGTTGGTTTTTCGTTTGTGGGTTTTATTTCCTGTTGTTGTTTTCTTGGCTTTTGTTTGTTTAGGTTTTTGTGGGGGTTGTTTGTTTGGGATTTTGCTTGTGTGGGTTTTTTCTCGTCGTATTATTTCTGTTTGCTTTCATTTTTCTGCAAGGGCCAAAGTTTAACTCAGGATAGGAGAGAGCCCAGTGAAGGGGAGCAGCCAGGCTGGTCCCAGGCTGCTGCCAGGGAATGCCAGGATCAAACCAGGATCCCCTTTGCCCTGGAGCTCACCCAGCATTTTAACCAGATCCACCTCCTCACCTCCTGGGCTCCACTTCCCACAGGAAATGACCCCAGGAAATTGCCACCATCAAAATTAATTTAAAAATCCCAGGATCCCTGAGGCTGGAGAGTCCCTCCCAGAGCATGGAATCCCAGCTGTGCTCAGTCCCCACCTTGTCCCCAGCCCAGGGCACTCAGTGCCACATCCAGGTGACACCTGCACTCCAAACCTCCCTGGGCAGCCCCTGCCAAGGCCTGACCACCCTTCACATGCACAAATTCCTCCTGATGTCCAACCTGAGCCTGCCCTGGCCCAGCCTGAGGCCATTTCCCCTTGTCCTGTCCCTGTTCCCTGGCAGCAGAGCCTGACCCCCCCTGGCTGTCCCCTCCTGTCAGGGAGTTGTGCAGAGCCACAAGGTCCCCCCTGAGCTCCTTTTCTCCTCTCCCAGCTCCCTCAGGACCCTTCAGAGGATGTCCTTTCCCCCACTAGCTGAACCCAGGGGGTTTGCCCTGCTGCTCCCACAGCCAGCCAGCCCCACAGCCCCAGCAATGTCCCCCAGCAGCTCTGGGGTGCCCTGGGCCAGCCCTGCTGGTCCCACCAGCAAGCACAGAGCCCCCCCAGGTGTGGCCAAGCCCTGCCGTGCTGCCAGCAGGGAAATGTTGATTTACCATTCTCCACGTGGGCCAGTCTGTGCAGGAGGGGCAGCCACACAAGGCACTGGGGAGGAGGGTCGGCCATCAGCGTGTCCAGGAACGTGTTCAGCATCACCTTCTTCTGCAGGAGGGCACAGGGAGCACTGAGGGCACAGCCAGGACCCAACCCCCACTGCCAGCCCTTCCCCAGCCTGGGAACCTCCCTCCCACAGGGATATTCCCAAAAACCCCACTGCCAGCCCTTCCCCAGCCTGGGAACCTCCCTGTCACTGGGATATTCCCAAAAACCCCACTGCCAGCCCTTCCCCAGCCTGGGAACCTCCCTCTCACTGGGATATTCCCAAAAACCCCACTGCCAGCCCTTCCTCAGGCTGGGAACCTCCCTGTCACTGGGATATTCCCCAAAAACCCCACTGCCAGCCCTTCCCAGCCTGGGAACCTCCCTGTCACTGGGATATTCCCCAAAAACCCCACTGCCAGCCCCTCCCCAGGCTGGGAACCTCCCTGTCACTGGGATATTCCCCAAAAACCCCACTGCCAGCCCTTCCCCAGGCTGGGAACCTCCCTGTCACTGGGATATTCCCAAAAACCCCACTGCCAGCCCTTCCCCAGCCTGGGAACCTCCCTCTCACTGGGATATTCCCCAAAAACCCCACTGCCAGCCCTTCCCCAGGCTGGGAACCTCCCTGTCACTGGGATATTCCCAAAAACCCCACTGCCAGCCCTTCCCAGCCTGGGAACCTCCCTGTCACTGGGATATTCCCCAAAAACCCCACTGCCAGCCCCTCCCCAGGCTGGGAACCTCCCTGTCACTGGGATATTCCCCAAAAACCCCCTGGCCAGCCCTTCCCCAGGCTGGGAACATGTTCAACATCACCTTCTTCTGCAGGGGGGCACAGGGAGCACTGAGGGCACAGCCAGGACCCAACCCCACTGCCAGCCCTTCCCCAGGCTGGGAACATCCCTGTCACTGGGATATTCCCCAAGTGCAGGGCACAGCCAGGACCCAAACCCCACTGCCAGCCCCTCCCCAGCCTGGGAACCTCCCTGTCACTGGGATATTCCCCAAAAACCCCACTGCCAGCCCTTCCCAGGCTGGGAACCTCCCTGTCACTGGGATATTCCCCAAAAACCCCACTGCCAGCCCTTCCCCAGGCTGGGAACATCCCTGTCACTGGGATATTCCCCAAGTGCAGGGCACAGCCAGGACCCAAACCCCACTGCCAGCCCTTCCCCAGCCTGGGAACCTCCCTCCCACAGGGATATTCCCCAAAAACCCCACTGCCAGCCCTTCCCCAGCCTGAGAACATGTTCAGCATCACCTTCTTCTGCAGGAGGGCACAGGGAGCACTGAGGGCACAGCCAGGACCCAAACCCCACTGCCAGCCCTTCCCCAGCCTGGGAACCTCCCTGTCACTGGGATATTCCCCAAAAACCCCACTGCCAGCCCTTCCCAGTTTGGGAACCTCCCTCTCACTGGGATATTCCCCAAAAACCCCTCAGCCAGCCCTTCCCAGCCTGGGAACCTCCCTGTCACTGGGATATTCCCAAAACCCCACTGCCAGCCCTTCCCAGCCTGGGAACCTCCCTGTGACTGGGATATTCCCAAAAACCCCACTGCCAGCCCTTCCCAGCCTGGGAACCTCCCTGTCACTGGGATATTCCCAAAAACCCCACTGCCAGCCCTTCCCCAGCCTGGGAACCTCCCTGTCACTGGGATATTCCCCAAAAACCCCACTGCCAGTCCTTCCCCAGTCTGAGAGCCTCCCTTCTCACTGGGATATTCCCCAAAAACCCCACTGCCAGCCCTTCCCCAGTTTGGGAACCTCCCTGTCACTGGGATATTCCCAAAAACCCCACTGCCAGCCCTTCCCAGCCTGGGAACCTCCCTCTCACTGGGATATTCCCAAAAACCCCAATGCCAGCCCTTCCCCAGGCTGGGAACCTCCCTGTGACTGGGATATTCCCAAAAACCCCACTGCCAGCCCTTCCCAGCCTGGGAACCTCCCTCTCACTGGGATATTCCCAAAAACCCCACTGCCAGCCCTTCCCAGCCTGGGAACCTCCCTGTCACTGGGATATTCCCCAAAAACCCCACTGCCAGCCCTTCCCCAGGCTGGGAACCTCCCTGTCACTGGGATATTCCCCAAAAACCCCACTGCCAGCCCTTCCCAGCCTGGGAACCTCCCTGTCACTGGGATATTCCCAAAAACCCCACTGCCAGCCCTTCCTCAGGCTGGGAACCTCCCTGTGACTGGGATATTCCCAAAAACCCCACTGCCAGCCCTTCCCAGGCTGGGAACCTCCCTGTCACTGGGATATTCCCAAAAACCCCACTGCCAGCCCTTCCTCAGGCTGGGAACATCCCTGTCACTGGGATATTCCCAAAAACCCCACTGCCAGCCCTTCCCAGGCTGGGAACCTCCCTGTCACTGGGATATTCCCCAAAAACCCCACTGCCAGCCCTTCCCAGCCTGGGAACCTCCCTCTCACTGGGATATTCCCCAAAAACCCCACTGCCAGCCCTTCCCAGCCTGGGAACCTCCCTGTCACTGGGATATTCCCCAAAAACCCCACTGCCAGCCCTTCCCCAGCCTGGGAACCTCCCTGTCACTGGGATATTCCCAAAAACCCCACTGCCAGCCCTTCCCAGGCTGGGAACCTCCCTGTCACTGGGATATTCCCAAAAACCCCACTGCCAGCCCTTCCCAGCCTGGGAACCTCCCTCTCACTGGGATATTCCCCAAAAACCCCACTGCCAGCCCTTCCCCAGCCTGGGAACCTCCCTGTCACTGGGATATTCCCAAAAACCCCACTGCCAGCCCTTCCCCAGTCTGGGAACATCCCTGTCACTGGGATATTCCCAAAAAGCCCCACTGCCAGCCCTTCCCAGCCTGGGAACCTCCCTGTCACTGGGATATTCCCAAAAACCCCACTGCCAGCCCTTCCCAGCCTGGGAACCTCCCTGTGACTGGGATATTCCCCAAAAACCCCACTGCCAGCCCTTCCCAGCCTGGGAACCTCCCTGTCACTGGGATATTCCCAAAAACCCCACTGCCAGCCCTTCCCAGCCTGGGAACCTCCCTCTCACTGGGATATTCCCAAAAACCCCACTGCCAGCCCTTCCCAGCCTGGGAACCTCCCTCTCACTGGGATATTCCCAAAAACCCCAATGCCAGCCCTTCCCCAGGCTGGGAACCTCCCTGTGACTGGGATATTCCCAAAAACCCCACTGCCAGCCCTTCCCCAGGCTGGGAACCTCCCTGTCACTGGGATATTCCCAAAAACCCCACTGCCAGCCCTTCCCAGCCTGGGAACCTCCCTCTCACTGGGATATTCCCAAAAACCCCACTGCCAGCCCTTCCTCAGGCTGGGAACATCCCTGTCACTGGGATATTCCCAAAAACCCCACTGCCAGCCCTTCCCAGCCTGGGAACCTCCCTGTCACTGGGATATTCCCCAAAAACCCCACTGCCAGCCCTTCCCAGCCTGGGAACCTCCCTCTCACTGGGATATTCCCCAAAAAACCCCACTGCCAGCCCTTCCCAGCCTGGGAACCTCCCTGTCACTGGGGTATTCCCCAAAAACCCCACTGCCAGCCCTTCCCCAGTTTGGGAACCTCCCTGTCACTGGGATATTCCCAAAAACCCCACTGCCAGCCCTTCCCAGCCTGGGAACCTCCCTGTCACTGGGATATTCCCCAAAAACCCCACTGCCAGCCCCTCCCCAGCCTGGGAACATCCCTGTCACTGGGATATTCCCCAAAAACCCCCTGGCCAGCCCTTCCCCAGCCTGGGAACCTCCCTGTGACTGGGATATTCCCCAAAAACCCCACTGCCAGCCCTTCCCCAGGCTGGGAACCTCCCTGTCACTGGGATATTCCCCAAAAACCCCACTGCCAGCCCTTCCCAGCCTGGGAACCTCCCTGTCACTGGGATATTCCCCAAAAACCCCACTGCCAGCCCTTCCCCAGCCTGGGGACCTCCCTGTGACTGGGATATTCCCAAAAACCCCACTGCCAGCCCTTCCCAGCCTGGGAACCTCCCTGTCACTGGGATATTCCCAAAAACCCCACTGCCAGCCCTTCCCAGGCTGGGAACCTCCCTGTCACTGGGATATTCCCCAAAAACCCCACTGCCAGCCCTTCCCAGCCTGGGAACCTCCCTGTCACTGGGATATTCCCAAAAACCCCACTGCCAGCCCCTTCCCAGCCTGGGAACCTCCCTCTCACTGGGATATTCCCCAAAAACCCCACTGCCAGCCCTTCCCAGCCTGGGAACCTCCCTGTCACTGGGATATTTCCCAAAAACCCCACTGCCAGCCCTTCCCCAGGCTGGGAACCTCCCTCTCACTGGGATATTCCCCAAAAACCCCACTGCCAGCCCTTCCCAGCCTGGGAACCTCCCTGTCACTGGGATATTCCCAAAAACCCCACTGCCAGCCCTTCCCAGCCTGGGAACCTCCCTCTCACTGGGATATTCCCCAAAAACCCCACTGCCAGCCCTTCCCAGCCTGGGAACCTCCCTGTCACTGGGATATTTCCCAAAAACCCCACTGCCAGCCCTTCCCCAGGCTGGGAACCTCCCTCTCACTGGGATATTCCCCAAAAACCCCACTGCCAGCCCTTCCCAGCCTGGGAACCTCCCTGTGACTGGGATATTCCCCAAAAACCCCACTGCCAGCCCTTCCCAGGCTGGGAACCTCCCTGTCACTGGGATATTCCCCAAAAACCCCACTGCCAGCCCTTCCCCAGGCTGGGAACCTCCCTGTCACTGGGATATTCCCCAAAAACCCCCTGGCCAGCCCTTCCCCAGGCTGGGAACCTCCCTGTCACTGGGATATTCCCAAAAACCCCACTGCCAGCCCTTCCCAGCCTGGGAACCTCCCTGTGACTGGGATATTCCCCAAAAACCCCACTGCCAGCCCTTCCCAGGCTGGGAACCTCCCTGTCACTGGGATATTCCCCAAAAACCCCACTGCCAGCCCCTCCCCAGGCTGGGAACCTCCCTGTCACTGGGATATTCCCCAAAAACCCCACTGCCAGCCCTTCCCAGCCTGGGAACCTCCCTCTCACTGGGATATTCCCCAAAAACCCCACTGCCAGCCCTTCCCCAGCCTGGGAACCTCCCTGTCACTGGGATATTCCCCAAAAACCCCACTGCCAGCCCTTCCCAGGCTGGGAACCTCCCTGTCACTGGGATATTCCCCAAAAACCCCACTGCCAGCCCTTCCCCAGGCTGGGAACCTCCCTGTCACTGGGATATTCCCCAAAAACCCCACTGCCAGCCCTTCCCAGCCTGGGAACCTCCCTGTCACTGGGGTATTCCCAAAAACCCCCCAGCCAGGATTTTCTCCTGAGAAGATGCAGCCTCAGCTCCTCTGTGTTTTGCTGCTCTGGAATGTGGCCTGGAGGCTGTTTATGCAGACATGGGAATTGTTTTTAATTCGTGGCCAATCCCAGCCAGCTGTGTGGGACTCTCTGAGTCTGGGGTGTTGTTATCATTCTTGTCATGCCTTCTGATGCAGCCTTTCTCTTTCTTTAGTATTGTTTCAGTATTTCATTTCATAAAATTTCATCTCATATCATTTCATCTCATATAATTTCATATAATCTCATATAATTTCATTTAATATAATTTCATATAATCTCATATAATTTCATTTCATATAATTTCATATAATTTCATATCATATCACATCATGTAACATAATATACTATAATATAATATACTATAATATAATATAATATAATATAATATAATATAATATAATATAATATAATATAATATAATATAATATAATTTATATGATATAATGTAATATAATTCATATACTGTACTATACTATACTATTATATTATAATAATTATATTATATTATATTATGATATATTATAGTATAGTATAGTATTTTATATGAATTATATTATTTCAATGAATTATATTATATTATATTATATTATATTATATTATATTATATTATATTATATTATATTATATTATATTATATTATATTATATTCTGTTATGTTATAGTATAGTATATTATATTATATTATAGGAATTATATTAATGAATTATATTACATTATATTATATTAATAACATAATATAATGAATATAATTAATATCATATCACAAAATTCTGAAATCAAAGGCTGTTTCCTACTGTGCCACATTCCAAATGTGCTAATTGCTAATGAACTGATATTTAGTCACTATAAATTTTACATCAAATGCTGCAGAAGTGTTTCTGCTGGAGCATCACCGTGCCCAGAGTCTCAACATTTAATTTCAGGCCTAAGATCAATCAAGGTCGTGTTCAGAGTTGGTTTTGGGATGAGTTGTGTTATTCACCCTGCCTCAAACCAGAAACAAATCCTTGGAACAATTAAAACACAACTGCAATGGGTTTAGAGATAAACTGGTGCACAGAAGGTGTTTGTTCTGAACAGATCCTGGAAGTGACTTGTTCCACTAATTGTCTTACACACACTAATTGTTCAACTAATTGTCTTGCACACACTAATTGTTCAACTAATTGTCTTGCACAGTGAAAAAGCTTTGAAAAATCAGGGGAGAACAGTGGGAAAGGCATGGTTTGTGTTTGGGAAAGGGATGAGCCATTCCTGGTGTTCTGAGGGGAACAGGGGAGGCCCTTCAAGGAGGGGAATCAGCTCAAATGGCAGAAAATCCCTCACTTGCTTGTTCTGGACTGTTCCAAAGGGCTTGGGTTGGACAGGGGACCGCAGTGACCCCCAGCCCTGATGCCCTGGGAATCCCAAATCCCTGATCCTGAATCCCTGATCCCCAAATTTCAGATCCCCAAATCCCTGATCCCCAATCCCAGACCCCAATCCTGAAACCCCAATCCCAGACCCCAAATCCCAGACCCCAGACCTCCAATCCCCAGACCCCCAATCCCCCAAATCCCAGACCCCAAGTCCTTGATCCCCAGACCCCAAATCCCCAGTTCCAGACTCCCAAATCCCAAGCCCCAAATCTCCAGTCCCAGACCCTCAATCCCAGACCCCGAATCCCCGATCCCCAAATCCCCGACTCCCAACCCCAGATCCCCAATCCCAGACCCTCAGTCCCAGACCCCAAACCCCAAACCCCAAATCCCTGAATCCCTGATCCCCAATCACAGACCCCAAACCCCGATCCCTGACCCCAAAGCCCCAATCCCAGACCCCAAAGCCCCAATCCCAGACCCCAAAGCCCGATCCCACACCCCAACCCCCTGATCCCTGACCCCAATTCCTGATCCCAGACCCCAAACCCCGATCCCAGACCCCAAACCCCAATCCCAGACCCCAAACCCCCGATCCCACACCCCAAATCCGATCCCAGACCCCAAACCCCTTATCCCACACCCCAATCCCCAATCCCACACCCCAAACCCCAATCCCAGACCCCAAATCCCCGATCCCTGACCCCAGTCCCCGATCCCAGACCCCAGTCCCCATTCCCAGACCCCAAACCCCCGATCCCAGACCCCAAACCCCCGATCCCAATCCCCAATCCCCAATCCCAGCCCCCAGCCCCCATTCCCAGCCCCCAGTGCCCGTCCCTGACCTGCTGGGGGAAGCAGGTGCGCACCGAGTGCTCGGTGTAGCCGAAGGAGGGCCCCTCGAACACGGCCGTGGGCAGCTTCAGCACCTCCCGCAGGAACTGCTCAAACTTGGGGAACACCAGCAGCCCGTTGGAATCTGAGATCTGAGAGAAAATATCTGTAAGGAAATACAATAAACCCCCATCAGTGCGGGGTCACTGCGGGAGCACCTCCCTCGCACCCCGAGGGCTTTCCCTGAGCCGGGCTCCGATCTGCCAGGGCAGGGCTCCCAGTCCTGCTCACTCCATCCCAGCCCATGGATCCCATGCCATGCCATCCCATTATCCCATCCCATTGATCCCATGCCACGCCATCCCATTATCCCATCCCATGGATCCCATGCCATGCCATCCCTTTATCCCATCCCATTATCCCAGGCCATGCCATCCCATTATCCCATCCCATTATCCCATGCCATGCCATCCCATTATCCCATCCCATTATCCCATGCCATGCCATCCCATTATCCCATCCCATGGATCCCATGCCATGCCATCCCATTATCCCATCCCATGGATCCCATGCCATGCCATCCCATTATCCCATCCCATGCCATGCCATTATCCCATCCCACTATCCCATGCCATGCCATCCCATTATCCCATCCCATTGATCCCATGCCATGCCATCCCATTATCCCATCCCATGGATCCCATGCCATGCCATCCCATTATCCCATCCCATGGATCCCATGCCATGCCATCCCATTATCCCATCCCATGGATCCCATGCCATGCCATCCCATTATCCCATCCCATGGATCCCATCCCATCCCATGCCATCCCATTATCCCATCCCATTGATCCCATGCCATGCCATCCCATTATCCCATCCCATTATCCCATCCCATGCCATGCCATCCCATTATCCCATCCCATGGATCCCATGCCATGCCATCCCATTATCCCATCCCATGGATCCCATGCCACACCATCCCATTATCCCATCCCACTATCCCATGCCATGCCATCCCATTATCCCATCCCATTGATCCCATCCCATGGATTCCATCCCATTATCCCATTATCCCATCCCACCCCATCCCATCCCATTATCCCATTATCCCATCCCACCCATCCCATTATCCCATCCCATTATCCCATGCCATGCCATTCCATTCTCCCATCCCATTGATCCCATATCATCCCATTATCCCATTATCCCATCCCACCCCATCCCATTATCCCATCCCACCCATCCCATTATCCCATCCCACCCCAGGCAGTGCAGGAGAAGCTCCTGCCCTGCACAGCTGGGACAGAGAGGGAGCAGAGCAGGAGAACTCCAGGGGAACACAGCTGGAACCTGAACCTACAGAACCCCCAGAGGGGGCTCCAGGGGAACACAGCTGGAACCTGAACCTACAGAACCCCAGAGGAGGCTCCAGGGTGGGACACAGCTGGAAGCTGAACCTACAGAACCCCCAGAGGGGGCTCCAGGGTGGGACACAGCTGGAACCTGAACCTACAGAACCCCAGAGGAGGCTCCAGGGTGGGACACAGCTGGAAGCTGAACCTACAGAACCCCCAGAGGGGGCTCCAGGGTGGGACACAGCTGGAACCTGAACCTACAGAACCCCCAGAGGGGGCTCCAGGGGAACACAGCTGGAACCTGAACCTACAGACCCCCAGAGGGGGCTCCAGGGTGGGACACAGCTGGAACCTGAACCTACAGAACTCCCAGAGGGGGCTCCAGGGGAACACAGCTGGAACCTGAACCTACAGACCCCCAGAGGGGGCTCCAGGGTGGGACACAGCTGGAAGCTGAACCTACAGACCCCCAGAGGGGGCTCCAGGGTGGGACACAGCTGGAAGCTGAACCTACAGACCCCCAGAGGGGGCTCCAGGGTGGGACATAGCTCTGACAGTGCCAGAGCTGGCAGAGCTCCAGGGAGATGCACCCTGAGGGCACGGGGGATGGCAGGGGCACCAGGATCCCTGGGGCTGGAACATCCCAGCTGTGCCCCATCCCCACCTTGTCCCCAGCCCAGGGCACTCAGTGCCACATCCAGGTGACACCTGCAGGGATGGGCACTCCAAACCTCCCTGGGCAGCCCCTGCCAAGGCCTGACCACCCTTTCCATGCACAAATTCCTCCTGGTGTCCAACCTGAGCCTGCCCTGGCCCAGCCTGAGGCCATTTCCTCTTGTCCTGTCCCTGTCCCCTGGCTGTCCCCTCCTGTCAGGGAGTTGTGCAGAGCCACAAGGTCCCCCCTGAGCCTCCTTTTCTCCAGGCTGAGCCCCTTCCCAGCTCCCTCAGCCCCTCCTGGGGCTCCATTCCCTTCCCAGCTCCACCAGGAGCCACTGCAAGCCGAGGGCACCGAGCTCATCCCCAGGCACTGCACAGCTGGGAAGGGGAATCAGATCCCATTTGGGGTCTGAGATTTTGGCAATGAGGAATTGTTCCCTGGCAGGGTGGGCAGGCCCTGGCACAGGGTGCCCAGAGCAGCTGGGGCTGCCCCTGGATCCCTGGCAGTGCCCAAGGCCAGGCTGGACACTGGGCTTGGAGCAGCCTGGGACAGCGGGAGGTGTCCCTGCCATGGCAGAGGTGGCACCGGGTGGCATTTAATGGGGTGGCATTTAATGGGGTGGCATTTGATGGGGTGGCATTTAAGGTCCCTTCCAGCCCAAAGCATTCTGGCACTCTGAGGACATTTGTGATGAGAGGAGTTGACACTTTTTAAGCAGCTCTGTGGGGACAAACGTGCTCCTGAGAGCCAAAAAGGGGTGAGCAGATGTTCCCTGATGTTTGTAAGGACAGAAGGAGAGAAGGGAGGTGCTGCAGGTGCTCCCCTCGCTGTCCCTGCTCCTCCCTGAGCCCTGGGGGTCCCTGATCCCCTCCCCAGAGCCCCATCCTCAGCAAAGGCCAGCCCCAGGGGTAGGATGCAGAGAGCATGACAGAACAAGGATGGCAAACAGAACACAGAACTGTCCTGGGATCCAGAATCTCCTTGCAGAGATCTCTCACACAGCCAGCTGGGCCCTGAGGCACACCCAGAGCCTGGGGTGCTCCTGAGGGAGGATTCACCCATGGAAACACGACCTGCACTTCCCCAGGACGTGACAGATCCCAGATCTCCTCAGTGGCACTGAGCCCTCTCTGCTGTTATTTCAGGCACCATCAGTAATTAAACATCAAAAAGCTCATGCTGGCAGAAAATACCCTTCATTTCAGTGATCCAAACCAGCCTCAGAAAAAAAGGACACTTTCAGAAAGGCACATTTCCAGTAAACTGGAGGAATCATCCCAATTTCCTGAAAGAATGAGCTCAGGAAGAAGCCTGCAGTGCCTCAGCTAAGAGGGATAAAGCTGCCTGGAATCTGCACCACTGGCTGAACAGGGCAGCTTGAACTGACTGTCTCTTGAATAAGGTTATAAACTAAAGCAAATTAGGAGAAATGGGGGAAAAAAGAAAAAAAAAAAAAAATGGTGGATTTATGTATTTTAGAAAAATAAGCCAGCCAGAAAAATTAGACTTAACCTAAAAACTGAATGTGGGAAAAAAAATCAGGATGAAAATGCACACAAAATGCAAACAGTGGGAACAACTAAAATTAAAGAGCCAAGATTCCAGAGTCCTAATCCACTCTGGAGCAGAACCCTCCTGCACAGGAGCTGAAGGTCTGCAAAGAACCTGGCAGGGTGGGGAGGGTGGGACACAACAGGGACAGGACACAATTGTATTTAAAATGGGCTGAAGCCTCCTGGGTGTGCTCAGGACACTCATCTGAGCTGAGCAGGCAGCAGGAGTGAAGTGATCCTACAGAGAGAGAGAAATTCAAGGTCTAGAAATCTGAAAATGAGAGAGAACAGCCCAGGCTGTGCCAAGGGGAAATTAAAACTCTCTCCAAACCCCACCAGTGTTGGTCCTGCAGGTAAAAAAGTGGGTTTGTTGTCAAAGTGGGAAACCTCCACATGGGGAATGGGCAGTGAAACTGGAAATGCTGAAAAGCAGGATGGAATAAATAAAAATAAATAAATAAAAAGTAGGACGTCCTTTCAAAGGGCAGCTGGTGACAGGATGAGAGGGAACAGCCCCAGGCTGGGCCAGGGCAGGCTCAGGCTGGACATCAGGAGGAATTCCCCCATGGAAAGGGTGCTCAGGCCCTGGGGGTTTGGAGTGCCCATCCCTGGAGGTGCCCCAGGAAGGGCTGGATGTGGCACTCGGGGCTCTGGGGACAAGGAGGGCACTGGGCACAGCTGGGAGGGATTGTCCAGCCTCAGGGATCCCTGCTCTGCAAGGAGAGCACATCCCAGGAAACTCCAGAGCCAGGGAAGGGCCCCACCGAGGCTCCCCAGTCCCTCTGTGCCAGGGGGACACTCTCAGGACACTGTCCTGTCCCCACCAGGGGACCATGGGATGAGAACACCTTAAAAACTCCCAGGATTTGCAGGAGCCTGCTCAGGGAAGGGAGGCTGGGCTGGGATCCCTCTGGACAGGAGATTTTGGGGGTGAAGTGGGTCAGTCATCAGGGAGAGATGTGGGAAATGGGTTTGTAAAGAATAAAACAAGACGAGGGATTTTACAGAATTAGAGCTGTGAAGAACACATTGCAGCAAGACAATGTGGAGAAAAACCAGAGGAGACTGGTGGCAGAAGTGACAGCAGCACTGTGTGCAAAAGCTAGCAAGCTAAAAAACATTTCTGAGGTATTGGAACCACCTGGAAAGGAGGAACAGCTGGAAGGGGAAGGAACAGCTGGAAAGGGAAGGAGCAGCTGGAAGGGGGAAGGAGCAGCTGGAAGGGGAAGGAGCAGCTGGAAGGAGCAGCTGGAAGGGGAAGGAGCAGCTGGAAGGGGAAAGGAGAAGCTGGAAGGGGAAAGGAGCAGCTGGAAGGGGAAGGAGCAGTTGGAAGGGGAAGGAGCAGCTGGAAGGGGAAGGAGCAGCTGGAAGGAGCAGCTGGAAGGGGAAGGAGCAGCTGGAAGGGGAAGGAGCAGCTGGAAGGGGAAGGAGCAGCTGGAAGGGGGAAGGAGCAGCTGGAAGGGGGAAGGAGCAGCTGGAAGGGGGAAGGAGCAGCTGGAAGGGGAAGGAGCAGCTGGAAGGGGAAGGAGCAGCTGGAGGGGGAAGGAACAGCTGGAAGGGGGAAGGAACAGCTGGAAGGAGCAGCTGGAAGGGGAAGGAGCAGGTTCAAGGGGAAGGAGCAGCTGGAAGGGGAAAGGAGCAGCTGGAAAGGGAAGGAGAAGCTGGAAGGGGAAGGAGTAGCTGGAAGGGGAAGGAGCAGCTGGAAGGAGCAGCTGGAAGGGGGAAGGAGCAGCTGGAAGGGGGAAAGAGCAGCTGGAAGGAGCAGCTGGAAGGGGGAAGGAGCAGCTGGAAGGAGCAGCTGGAAGGGGGAAGGAGCAGCTGGAAGGGGAAGGAGCAGCTGGAAGGGGAAGGAGCAGCTGGAAGAAGCAGCTGGAAGGGGAAGGAGCAGCTGGAAGGGGAAGGAGCAGCTGGAAGGGGGAAGGAGCAGCTGGAAGGAGCAGCTGGAAGGGGAAGGAGCAGCTGGAAGGGGGAAGGAGCAGCTGGAGGGGGAAGGAGCAGCTGGAAGGGGGAAGGAGCAGCTGGAAGGAGCAGCTGGAAAGGGGAAGGAGCAGCTGGAAGGGGAAGGAGCAGCTGGAAGGAGCAGCTGGAAGGGGAAGGAGCAGCTGGAGGGGGAAGCTGGAAGGAGCAGCTGGAAGGGGAAGGAGCAGCTGGAAGGGGAAGGAGCAGCTGGAAGGAGCAGCTGGAAAGGGGAAGGAGCAGCTGGAAGGAGAAGGAGCAGCTGGAAGGGGAAGGAGCAGCTGGAAGGGGAAAGGAGCAGCTGGAAGGAGCAGCTGGAAGGGGAAGGAGCAGCTGGAAGGGGAAGGAGCAGCTGGAAGGGGAAGGAGCAGCTGGAAGGGGGAAGGAGCAGCTGGAAGGGGAAGCTGGAAGGAGCAGCTGGAAGGAGCAGCTGGAAGGGGGAAGGAGCAGCTGGAAGGGGGAAGGAGCAGCTGGAAAGGGGAAGGAGCAGCTGGAAAGGGGAAGGAGCAGCTGGAAGGGGAAGGAGCAGCTCTTTGCAGCTCCCCATCTTTCTCTGCATGTCCCAGAACTCTTCCACCACCAGCTTTCTCTCCAGCTGGGGGAATCCTGCTCTGTCCAGGGATCTGACTGAGCCCAGGGGTCAGCAGGGCTCAGGGACAGGGCTGGGAGCAGCCTGGGACAGTGGGAGGTGTCCCAGGTCCCTTCCAACCCAAACCATCCTGGGGTTCTACCTCAGCAGCTGGAATACAGAGTGAGAAGGTGCAGAGAGCCTCAGGAGATTGACAGGAGCCTCCAGCATCCTCAAAGCAGGGAAATGGTGACACCTGGGACATTCCCATTGGAAAATCTGCCCTCATGTTCTCCTCAAGAGCTTAAATTGAAGGAATGGGCTTGGGAAGGCTCCTCAGTCCTGGGCTTGGGATAACCAGGAGCTGGAAGATGGAACAAACATGCCTGGAGGTGTCCCAGGAGGGCTGGATGTGGCACCCAGTGCTCTGGGGACAATGTGGGGACTGTGCACAGCTTGGACTCCATGGGCTGGGAGGGACTGTCCCACCTAAATGACTCTGGAATTCTGCACAGCTCCAGCTCAGTGTAACCATCACAAATCAGCAAAATAAACCCTCCAGAACTGCATACAACAACCCAGGAAAGGAAAGGGTCCCTAAAGGCAGGGACTCCTGGGGAGTACTCACATCTGAGCTTGTCCAGGATCTTCCCCCCACACATGGTGGCCAGCATGGCTTTCACTGAGAACACAGTCAGCTTCCCGTGGCCCTCGCTGCAGGGAAAGGCACCTGTGAGAATGCACAGCAAGGAAAGAGCAGCCCCAGAGCCCCAGAAACCATGGCAACAACAACAACCAGAGCCCCAGAAACCATGGGAACAACAACCAGAGCCCCAAAAACCATGGAAATAACAAAAACAACCACCCCAGAGCCCCAGAAACCATGGGAACAACAACCAGAGCCCCAAAAACCATGGGAACAACAACCAGAGCCCCAGAAACCATGGCAACAACAACAACCAGAGCCCCAGAAACCATGGGAACAACAACAGCCACCCCAGAGCCCCAGAAACCATGGAAATAACAAAAACAACCACCCCAGAGCCCCAGAAACCATGGGAACAACAACAACCAGAGCCCCAGAAACCATGGGAACAACAACAACCACCACCCCAGAGCTCCAGAAACCATGGGAATAACAAAAACAACCACCCCAGAGCCCCAGAAACCATGGGAACAACAACAACAGCACCACCCCAAGCTCCAGAAACCATGGCAACAACAACAACCACCCCAGAGCCCCAGAAACCATGGGAACAACAACCAGAGCCCCAGAAACTGTGCCACGGCCCCACTGCAGCATTGCAGCTGTGCCAGAGCAGGACCCCAGCTGTGCCAGGGCCCAATTCCTCCTCAGAGCACCCAGCCAGGCAGAATTCCCAGGAAGGGCACCCGAGGCATTGCCAGAGCAGCTGGGGCTGCCCTGGATCCCTGGCAGTGCCCAAGGCCAGGCTGGACACTGGGACACCCTGGGGCAGTGGGAGGTGTCCCTGCCATGGCAGGGTGGCACAGGATAACGGGTACAGTCCCTTCCCACCCAAACCAGTGCAGGATTCTGGGATTGCCCCTGCCAAGGGGAGTGTTCAAGGGTCTGATGGTGCCAGCAGCACCCTCGGAGAGCACTCTGAGACTCTGAGCGTGCCAGCAGGGATGAGCACTTCTATACAGCCCGGCCTGCTGTGCTGCTGAGCTCCTGGAGAGGGAGCTGAGCCCAGCCCAGCCTGAGCCCAGCTCTGCCTCAGCCCAGCCCTGCTCTGCCTGAGCCCAGCCCAGCTCTGCCTGAGCCCAGCCCAGCTCTGCCTGAGCCCAGCCCAGCTCTGCCTGAGCCCAGCTCTGCCTGAGCCCAGCCCTGCCTGAGCCCAGCCCAGCCCTGCCTGAGCCCAGTCCTGCCTGAGCCCAGCCCTGCCTGAGCCCAGCCCAGCCCTGCCTGAGCCCAGCCCAGCTCTGCCTGAGCCCAGCCCTGCTCTGCCTGAGCCCAGCCCAGCCCTGCCTGAGCCCAGTCCTGCCTGAGCCCAGCCCTGCCTGAGCCCAGCCCAGCCCTGCCTGAGCCCAGCCCTGCTCTGCCTGAGCCCAGCCCAGCTCTGCCTGAGCCCAGCCCAGCCCTGCCTGAGCCCAGCCCTGCTCTGCCTGAGCCCAGCCCAGCTCTGCCTGAGCCCAGCCCAGCTCTGCCTGAGCCCAGCCCAGCCTGAGCCCAGCCCAGCTCTGCCTGAGCCCAGCCCAGCCCAGCCTGAGCCCAGCCCAGGCACAGCGAGGCACAGAGGAGCTGCTGCCCTGGGCTGGCATCCAGCTGCTGTCCCACACACCGGGATCCAGCTCCTGCCCCACCCAGGATCCAGCTCCTGCCCCACACTGGGATCCAGCTTCTGCCCACACACTGGGATCCAGCTGCTGTCCCACACACTGGGATCCAGCTGTTGTGCCCCACACTGGGATCCAGCTGTTGCCCCACACTGGTATCCAGCTGTTGCCCCACACTGGGATCCAGCTGCTGCCCCACACTGGGATCCAGCTGCTGCCCCACACTGGTATCCAGCTCCTGCCCCACACTGGGATCCAGCTGCTGCCCTGGGCTGGCATCCAGCTGCTGTCCCACACACCGGGATCCAGCTCCTGCCCCACCCAGGATCCAGCTCCTGCCCCACACTGGGATCCAGCTTCTGCCCACACACTGGGATCCAGCTGCTGTCCCACACACTGGGATCCAGCTGTTGTGCCCCACACTGGGATCCAGCTGTTGCCCCACACTGGTATCCAGCTGTTGCCCCACACTGGGATCCAGCTGCTGCCCCACACTGGGATCCAGCTGCTGCCCCACACTGGGATCCAGCTGTTGCCCCACACTGGGATCCAGCTGCTGCCCCACACACTGGGATCCAGCTGCTGTCCCCCACACACTGGGATCCAGCTGTTGTGTCCCACACTGGGATCCAGCTGCTGCCCCACACTGGGATCCAGCTGTTGTGTCCCACACTGGGATCCAGCTGCTGCCCCACACTGGGATCCAGCTGCTGCCCCACACCGGGATCCAGCTGCTGTCCCACACTGGGATCCAGCTGCTGCCCCACACACTGGGATCCAGCTGTTGTCCCACACTGGGATCCAGCTGTTGTCCCACCCTGGATCCAGCTGCTGCTGCTGGAGGCCCGGACAAGGCAGAGCTCTCAGGGCTGGGGGAAGTGGGGAACAAACCCCAGCCCCAATTAAAGCCTCCCTCTCCTGAGGCAGCTCCTCCAAACGTGACCATTCCTGGGTTCAAATCCTGCATTTTTTACTGCGAGCTGTCTGACAGTAACCAGACCCTGAGCCAAGCTTTAAAACTGGTTCTAACTAACTTCAAAGCAGGCCTGAACAGACACTCTGCTGGCACAGAGGCTGCTCTGAGCCTGGTGCTGGTTTTATTTGTCCTCAGAGAGGCAGGGACTGTGCTCAAGGCTGGACTCCCTGGGGGACACAGCCAGCTGCTGTTTGGTGGCACTAAGCTTGTCCCACCAGGAGGGGATCAAAGGCTGGACACCACAAACAGAACAAAAGTTTGGCACCCTCAGAGCTGGGCACGGCCCTGGGTAAATCCCCTCTGTGGGGCAGAAGCAGAAACCAGATCCCACTGAAATAAAAAAAGCTGAATTGGAGAAAGGCAAAAGTAAGAAAGGGCAAGGAGCATTTCTTGGAAAGGAGCTGCAGCTCAGAGAACAGAGGGCACAGCTGCTCAGGACAGCAGAGCAAACCCTGCAGGGAGAGGCTGGGAGGGAAACACAGAACTGGGCACGAGGAGGACAGAACCCTGAGCCAGAAATGGGGATCAGCTCCATGGGGTCACAGCAGGCCAGAGGGGCTGTGACAAGACTGAGTTTGAAAAGGGACTTTTTGAGCAGGAGTCAACAAACACGTTCACTTTCCAAGCACTGCTAAGCCCCCAGGAGGTTCCAGCAGAGTCTGAGCCCAGGCCCAGCTCAGCACAGAGCTCCCAGCAGAGTCTGAGCTCAGACCCAGCTCAGCTCAGGGCTCCCAGCAGAGTCTGAGCTCAGGCTCAGCTCAGCACAGAGCTCCCAGCAGAGTCTGAGCTCAGACCCAGCTCAGCACAGAGCTCCCAGCAGAGTCTGAGCCCAGACCCAGCTCAGCTCAGGGCTCCCAGCAGAGTCTGAGCTCAGGCTCAGCTCAGCACAGAGCTCCCAGCAGAGTCTGAGCCCAGGCTCAGCTCAGCTCAGAGCTCCCAGCAGAGTCTGAGCTCAGACCCAGCTCAGCTCAGAGCTCCCAGCAGAGTCTGAGCCCAGACCCAGCTCAGCTCAGGGCTCCCAGCAGAGTCTGAGCTCAGACCCAGCTCAGCACAGAGCTCCCAGCAGAGTCTGAGCCCAGACCCAGCTCAGCTCAGGGCTCCCAGCAGAGTCTGAGCCCAGACCCAGCTCAGCACAGAGCTCCCAGCAGAGTCTGAGCTCAGACCCAGCTCAGGGCTCCCAGCAGAGCCTGAGCCCAGGCTCAGCTCAGCACAGAGCTCCCAGCAGAGTCTGAGCCCAGACCCAGCTCAGCACAGAGCTCCCAGCAGAGTCTGAGCCCAGACCCAGCTCAGCTCAGGGCTCCCAGCAGAGTCTGAGCCCAGACCCAGCTCAGCTCAGGGCTCCCAGCAGAGTCTGAGCCCAGGCCCAGCTCAGCACAGAGCTCCCAGCAGAGTCTGAGCTCAGACCCAGCTCAGAACAGAGCTCCCAGCAGAGTCTGAGCCCAGACCCAGCTCAGCTCAGGGCTCCCAGCAGAGTCTGAGCCCAGGCCCAGCTCAGCACAGAGCTCCCAGCAGAGTCTGAGCTCAGACCCAGCTCAGAACAGAGCTCCCAGCAGAGTCTGAGCCCAGACCCAGCTCAGCTCAGGGCTCCCAGCAGAGTCTGAGCCCAGACCCAGCTCAGCACAGAGCTCCCAGCAGAGTCTGAGCTCAGACCCAGCTCAGCTCAGGGCTCCCAGCAGAGTCTGAGCCCAGACCCAGCTCAGCTCAGGGCTCCCAGCAGAGTCTGAGCCCAGGATCAGCTCAGCACAGAGCTCCCAGCAGAGTCTGAGCCCAGACCCAGCTCAGCACAGAGCTCCCAGCAGAGTCTGAGCTCAGACCCAGCTCAGCTCAGGGCTCCCAGCAGAGTCTGAGCTCAGACCCAGCTCAGCTCAGGGCTCCCAGCAGAGTCTGAGCCCAGGCCCAGCTCAGCTCAGAGCTCCCAGCAGAGTCTGAGCCCAGACCCAGCTCAGCACAGAGCTCCCAGCAGTGCCCAGATCCCCTCAGAGGGCAGCCTTGACACACTGCTGGGCACACTGCTGCTGCTCAGGCAGCCCTGGCACTGCTCAGGCAGCCCTGGCACTGCTCAGGCAGGCAGGGGCTGGCACACAGGGGGCACACTGGCCTGTCATAGGCTGCCAGGATGAAGTTGAGCAGCAGGCTGATGCTCTGCTCCACGCTGATCTGGTGGCTGGAGGGCAGGCGCTTGTTGAGCTGGTAGTAGATGGAGGAGATGATGGTTTCCAGGCGGGACACGTTGATCTCCGTGCTGTGATCCAAGGTGTTAAGGCCGTTATCTCTGAAGGCTTCAATCATGTTCCAGATATCAACAAGGTGAACTGGAAAACAAAGGAAAAACAGAATCACAGAATGAAGAGACCTCTGAGACCATCGAGTCCAACCTGTGCCCCAACACCTCAGCCAGACTGCAGCACCAAGTGCCATGGCCAGTCTGTCTTTAAACACATCCAGAGATGGTGATTCCACCACCTCCCTGGGAAGAGCATTGCAGACATTTATTATTCTTTGAGTGAAAAATTTCTTCCTAATATCCAACCTACACTGTAAGAGCCTGAATGAGGGATGTGGGACTCCAGGCAGCTCTCCAAAATGCAGTTTATTGTGTACAAAATGCAGTTTATTGTATAGAAAATGCAGTTTATTGTATAGAAAATGCAGTTTATTGTGTACAAAATGCAGTTTGTTGTATCCAAAATGCAGTTTATTGTATAGAAAATGCAGTTTATTGTGTACAAAATGCAGTTTATTGTATCCAAGGTGTCCCAGCAGCCCAGGGTCGGTGGTGACAGAGCTGTGCCCACAGCTGTCAGCTCCAGCTGCAGGCAGGCCTGGAGCCCCTTAGTTTAGGTTACATTGCATTATTTACTTCTCTTTGCTGAGCACCTTCATACAGCAGAACCAATCTATCCCTGAACTATCACCTCTAGCCCATCATAACTCCTGTCATTCCCACATCCATGGCTCTGCTCTCCAGTCACTCACAGTCAGTACATCACAGTTTAAGCCCAAGTTGTTTTCAGCTTTCTTGCAGTGGGAAATTCTGAGCCCTTTTTTCTCCTTGCCACATTTGCTGCCTTGTTTGCCTGTGCTCTCTTCCTGCTTGGTAAAAACATCATCTTGTTTGGGGTGGGTTTATCCTTTGCTCTGAGCCATAAAACCCCTTCTCACTAACACACCCTTTGCTCCTTGGTTAGCCAGTCAGGCTGGCTCAGCAATTCTTTTCTTCTATATCAAAACTTGCTTCTACCTCTATTCCTTCTTCAGATTCTGCATTTAAAAATCTTTCTGCCAAGCACACATAGCTGTGAGACTTTCCTGTCAAACCTTCACCCTTCCCAACACGATCCCTTCCCTGATGAAGCTGGAGGCTGAGTCCTCTGGTTCTGTCAGTGCTGCCTGGTGGAGGACACCGACCCAGCTGTCTGCAGCCTCCCTTCAGGAAGGTGTGGAGAGCAATAAGGTCACCCCTGAGCCCCCTCTTCTCCAGTCTGAACACCCCCAGCTCCTTCAAACATTCCTCAGGGTTGGTGTTCCCAGCCCCTGCCCAGCCTTGTTGCCTCCTCTGGACCTGCTCGAGCATCTCAACAATTCACTTCTGCTCTGCAGGGCCTGCAAGGCCACTGAGGGCACTGCCCATGAAGGGAGCTGGCTCCAGGAACAGCCCCTGTGCACAGAGTGACAGACTGAGCTCAGCAAGGGACACAGCAGGGCCCGGGGGGGCTTTCACTGCTCCCTTCGACACCGGGGACGGCGGGGTTCTGAGGGACGAGGGGAGAGAGGAGAATTGGCTCCAAGTTCTCAGAAGGCAGATAAATTTATATTATGTTACATTATATTATGTTATGTTATGTTTGTTACGTTACGTTAGTTACGTTACATTATATTATATTACATTATATTACGTTATATTACGTTACATTATGTTATGTTACATTACGTTACATTACATTACATTACATAATATAATGGAATGGAATGGAATGGAATGGAATATAATATAATATAATATAATATAATATAATATAATGTCATATAATGTCATATAATATAATGTCATATAATATAATATAATATAATATAATATAATATAATATAATATAATATAATATAATATAATATAATATAATATATAATATAATATAATGAAATATAATATAATATAATATAATGTAATATAATATAACATTATATTATATTTGTTATGTTACATTAGTTACGTTAGTTATGTTACATTACATAATATAATATAATATAATATAATATAATTATAATATAATATAATATAATATAATATAATATAATATAATATGATATGATATGATATTACATTACATTACATTACGTTTGTTACGTTACATTATATTGTATTACATTATATTACGTTATATTACGTTACATTGTGTTATGTAACATTACGTTACATTACATTACATTACATTATATAATAGAATAGAATAGAATAGAATAGAACATTATATTATGTTTGTTGTGTTACATTAGTTATGTTATGTTACATTACATAATATAATATAATATAATATAATATAATATAATATAATATAATATAATATAATATAATATAATATAATATAATATAATAATACATTACATTACGTTTGTTACGTTACATTAGTTACGTTAGTTACGTTACGTTACATTATATTATATTATATTATATTACGTTATATTACGTTACATTGTGTTATGTAACATTACGTTACATTACGTTACATTACATTACATAATATAACATAACATAACATAACATAACATAATATAATATAATATAATATTACATTACATTACATTACGTTTGTTACGTTACAGTAGTTACGTTAGTTATGTTACGTTACATTATATTATATTATATTATATTATATTACACTATATCATAGTACATTACGTTACATTACGTTACATTACGTTATATTACATTGAAACAAACCATAACGAAATGTAACGTAACGAAATGTCAGGAAACGTAACGAAACGTTGCCTAAAGAAACCTAACGAAACCTAATGTAAAAAAACAAAACTAAACCTAACGTAACAAAACGTCATGAAATGTATCAAAACGTCAGGAAACCTAACGGAACATCACAAAACAGAACAAAATGGAAGGGAATGAAACCTAACGTAACAAAATGTCAGGAAATGTAACAAAATGTCAGGAAACATCAGGAAACGTAACGGAACGAAAAGACATGAAACGTAATGAAACCTAACATAACGAAATAGAATGTCAGGGACAGAAACGTAACATAACTGACATAAATGAAACATAATGAAATGTAACGAAACGTCACAGAATGGAATGTAACAAAACATGACAAAAACGTAACAAGACGAAACGTAACAAAATGTAACATCATGAAATGTAACAAAACATAAGTAACAGAAATGAAACATAACGAAATGTAACCAAACATCACAGAACGGAATGTAATGAAATGTAACAAAACGTAACATCATGAAATGTAATGAAACATAACAAAAAATACTGAAACTTAAGATAATGAAAGGTAACAAAACAGAACAAAAAGTAACGAGACCCAACGTAAGGGAACGTTACCAATGTCACACAACGTAACGAAACGTGATGAAACAGAATGTTATGTAACAAAGCGTGACGAAACGTAAGGAAACGTCACATAATGAAATGTAACAACACCAAAGTAACAAAACCAAACATAATGTCACGTGATGTAACGAAATGTAACAAAATGTGACATAACAAAAGGACATGAAACGTAATGAAACGTTGTAGCAGGCACAGGGCTGGCTCCGGCTCCGTGGAGGGATGTTTAGAGATAGGTATTTGCTGAGTCATAGGAATTGAACCAGGAGTCCTCACTCCGGTCCTCCAGGCCTGTTTATCTCTCTGTGACCCCATAGGCTAGTTTCCCTAACCCTTACAATTGGTGAGTTTCCAAGCCCCCCTAACCCTATAAAAGGGGCTGTCTTGGCCCATTTTGTTAGAAGAGCTGCATTCAGACCCTTCACGAATCCCTCAGAATAAACCATTGTGGAACTTTCTAAAGCCTGCCTTCTCCTCTCTCATCTTCGTCTGCCTTCCAGGAGCCACGGCCAGCCACAGCCCCTAGAGCAAGCTAAGAGCTGAAACCATAAAAGAGCTGATTTTCACTGAGAGCTGACAATCACTGAGCTTGCTAAGGGGTCACGGCTGTGCCGCAGTCTGGCCTAGGGCACCCCAGCCCCCGGAGGGCTGAGATATCCAGCCTGAGACTGCTTGCCTGGGGCGCTCTGACCCTACGAGGAGTGCGCCATCCAGCTAGAAGCTAGCCCCGTGGCTTCATTAATTTACAAAACATCACTAAACCTAACATAACAAAACGTAACGGAACATAACGAAACGAAAGGGAACGTGACAAAACGTCAGGAAACGTCAGGAAACGTAACGAAATGAAACGCCACGTAACGAGATCTAACGTGACAAAACGTCAGGAAACGTAACGGAATGAAACGCCACGTAACGAGATCTAACGTGACAAAACGTCAGGAAATGTAACGTAACGAAATGAAACGCCATGTAACGAGATCTAACGTGACAAAACGTCAGGAAACGTCAGGAAACGTAACGAAATGAAACGCCACGTAACGAGATCTAACGTGACAAAACGTCAGGAAACGTAACGAAATGAAACGCCATGTAACGAGATCTAACGTAACAAAACGTCACATACCAAAACGTGATGAAACATAACGAAAGGAAACGTTGCATAACGAAACGTCACATAACAAAACCTAACATAACAAAGAGCAACATAACGTAACATGACTTAACGAAATGTAACGTAATGAAACGTAATGAAACATGATGAAACGTCAGAAACGTACAAAACGTCACCTAATGAAACGAAATATAACGAAACCTAATGCAACAGAACGAAACACAAAGCAATTAAATGAACCATAACGAAGCATAAAGTAATGAAATGTAACGAAACATAACGTAGTGAAACGCAACATAACAAAATGTTACAAAATGTAACGTAACGAAACGTAATGAAACATGACAAAACATCAGAAATGTACAAAACGTCACCTAATGAAACGAAACATAACGAAACCTCACACAACATAATGAAACGCAAAGCAATTCAACGAAACATAACGATGCATAAAGTAATGAAACGTAACAAAACATAACGCAGTGAAATGCAACATAACAGAACGTTACAAAATGTAACGTAACGAAACGTAATGAAACATGACAAAACATCAGAAATGTACAAAATGTCACCTAACGAAACATAACGTCACAAAATGAAACATAACGAAACCTAACGCAACATAACGAAATGCAACGCAATTAAACGAAACATAACGAAGCATAAAGTAATGAAACGTAACAAAATGTGACGAAACATAACATAGTGAAACACAACATAACAGAACGTTACAAAATGTAATGTAACGAAATGTAATGAAACATGACGAAACATCAGAAACGTACAAAACGTCACCTAACGAAACGTAACGTCACGAAACGAAACAACGAAATGCAACGCAATTAAATGAAACATAATGAAGCATAAAGTAATGAAACGTAACAAAATGTGACGAAACATAACGTAGTGAAATGCAACATAACAGAACGTTACAAAATGTAACGTAACGAAACGTAATGAAACATGACGAAACGTCAGAAACGTACAAAACGTCACCTAATGAAATGTAACGTCACGAAACGAAACAACGAAACCTAATGCAACATAACGAAACGCAACGCAATTAAACGAAACATAACGAAGCATAAAGTAATGAAATGTAACAAAACGTGATGAAACATAACGCAGTGAAACGCAACATAACAGAATGTTACAAAATGTAACGTAACGAAACGTAATGAAACATGACGAAACATCAGAAATGTACAAAATGTCACCTAATGAAACGAAACATAACTAAATGAAACATAACGAAACCTCACGCAACATAACGAAACGCAATGCAATTCAACGAAACATAATGAAGCATAAAGTAATGAAACGTAACAAAACACAACGCAGTGAAATGCAACATAACAAAACGTTACAAAATGTAACGTAACGAAACGTAATGAAACATGACGAAACATCAGAAACGTACAAAATGTCACCTAACGAAACATAACGTCACAAAATGAAACATAACGAAACCTAACGCAACATAACGAAATGCAACGCAATTAAACGAAACATAACGAAGCATAAAGTAATGAAACGTAACAAAATGTGACGAAACATAACATAGTGAAACACAACATAACAGAACGTTACAAAATGTAATGTAACGAAATGTAATGAAACATGACGAAACATCAGAAACGTACAAAATGTCACCTAATGAAACGTAACGTCACGAAAGAAAACATAACGAAACCTCACGCAACATAATGAAACGCAACACAATTCAACGAAACATAACGAAGCATAAAGTAATGAAATGTAAAAAAATGTGATGAAACATAATGCAGTGAAATGCAACATAACAAAACGTTACAAAATGTAACGTAACAAAACGTAATGAAACATGACAAAACGTCGGAAATGTACAAAAAGTCACCTAATGAAACAAAACATAAAGAAACCTCACGCAACATAACGAAACTCAACGCAATTAAAGGAAACATAACGAAGCATAAAGTAATGAAATGTAACGAAACATAACGCAGTGAAACGCAACATAAAACGTTACAAAATGTAATGTAACAAAACGTTATGCAATGTAATGAAACGTAACGCAACGCAATGTACGGAAACGTAATGTAACGCAACGCAACTGAATGAAATGAAACGAAACGTCACGTAATGAAACATCACAAAAGGTAACATAACAGAACTAACATAATGTAATGAAGCCTGACGTAATGAAACGTCAGGAAATGTCGCCTAATGAAACGTAATGTAATGGAACAAAGTGAGATGTGACTAAACGTGATGAAGTGTAATGAGTCTAAACGCAACGTCACGCAAGGAAACGTGATGCAACGCAACGTAACGAAATGTCATGGAATGTAATGAAATGTAATGACAAGAAAATTAATGAAACGTAACGATGCAAAACATAACCTAACGTAACGTCACGAAATGAACCGTAACGTCACCACATGAAACGTGACTAAATATCAGGAAATGTAACCTGACATAACGTAATGAAATGCAATGAAACATAAGGTAAGAAAACCTAATGAACCCTAACGTAACGCAACAAAAAGTCATGAAACGTCACGAAACGTCACGAAACGAAACGAGACCTAACGTGACGAAACGTAGCATTATGTAATGAAATGTAATGAAACTAAACGCAACAAAACATCATGAAACGTCACGAAACGAAACGAGACGAAACGTAGCATGATGTAACGAAATGTAACGAAACTAAACGTAACAAAACATCATGAAAAGACACGAAATGTAATGAAATGAAGCGTAACAAAACCAAATGTAACGCAACGTAATGAAACGTAACGTAGCGACACGTAATGACACGTAACAACATGTAATGTCACAAAAGGACACGAAACGTAACAAAACATCAGGAAACGTAACAAAACCTTATGAAATGTCACGAGACATAACAAAACATAACGTAATGAAACGTGACGAAATATCAGGAAATGTAACGTGACATAATGTAACGAAATGTAACGAAACATAAGGTAAGAAAACCTAATGAAACCTAAAGAAACGCAACGTAATGCAACAAAAAGTCATGAAACATCACGAAATGAAACGAGACCTAACGTGACGAAACGTAGCATTATGTAATGAAATGTAATGAAACTAAACGTAACGAAACGTAATGAAAAGACACGAAACGTAATGAAATGAAACATAACAAAACCAAATGTAACAAAACATAATGAAACGTAACGTAGCGACACGTAATGACACGTAACAACA
This sequence comes from Haemorhous mexicanus, assembly GCF_027477595.1. Classification (NCBI taxonomy): domain Eukaryota; kingdom Metazoa; phylum Chordata; class Aves; order Passeriformes; family Fringillidae; genus Haemorhous; species Haemorhous mexicanus. The sequence continues at coordinate 117,725,110 of NC_082343.1, read as the reverse complement.
CGTAATGTAACAAAAGGACACGAAACGTAACGAAACGTCAGGAAACGTAACCAAACCTTACGAAATGGCACGAGACATAATGAAACACAACGTCATGAAACGTGACGAAATGTCAGGAAATGTCAGGAAGCAAATTGAAATGTAACAAAATGAAACGTAACGCCACGTAACGAGACCTAACGTCACAAAACGTCACATACCGAAACATGACAAAATGAAATGAAACAAAAGGACAGGAAACGTAATGAAAGGTAACATAAGGAGACGTCACGTAATGAAACATCTCGTGACGAAACGCAACATAACGTAACAAAACGTAACGAAGCATGAGGAAACGTCGGGAAACGTTACGAAATGTCACCCAATGAAACGAGACCTAACGTGACAAGAAGTGACGAAATGTAATGTTATGTAACAAAACGTAATGAAACGAAACTGTTGTGGTGTGAAGCTATATCCTGTCCCTCCGCTGTGACAACTTCCTCCTTCCCTTCCCCCTGCCCTCTTCCTAAGTGCTGCCTGTCCAGTTCCACATTCCAGCAAGGGCGCCGTGTGATTGGCAGAAGTTCAAAAGATGCTTCTCAGACCTGGGGTCATTGGCCTGTCCAGGTGTCATTGTCCCCTGAGACCCTCCCCCTCCCACCTGGTTGGTGGCTCACCTATCCTTTCCCTCCCCCATCCCTGTGGGTTTAAAAGGCACTGGAACCATGCGGTCGGGATTCTGTTGGAGCTGTTACCAAGATTCAGAGCTCTGTGACCCTGGAATAAATTCTGGATTTAACCCTCCGGCAGAATCTGCTCTCTTCACCATCGCCTGAACCTTTTCCACCAGAGGTAAACTGAGTTGCAACTTAGCTTGGACTCATTCTGAGTGCCTAACTCCCAGCCAGCCAAGGGTGTCTCTGAGGTGAAAAACCACAGCTGCTGCCTTTGAGCACTAAGGCCGGACAAGCCCAGGCACGCTCCACTCAGCAACATTGGGATTTTATTCTAATACAAAACGTAACAAAACCTAACGTAACGTCACAAAACTCAACGCGACGTAACGAAACGCAACGCAACGAAACAAGGACATAACTAAATGTAAAGTAACAAAACACAACAAAAGGTGACAAAACGTAACGAGCAGTAATGCAACGAAATGTAACGAAACGTGACGTTATGTAACAAAATGTAATGAAAAAATGTAATGAAACGTCACGTAAGGAAACGTCACGTAAGGAAAGGTCACGTAACAAAACATAACGTAACAAAATTAACATAACTAACATGAAGATAACATAACCCAACGTAACTAAACATAATGTAACAAAACATAAAGAAACGAAACGTAATGAAACAAAACGTAACGAAATGTAACGAAACATAGCAATATTTAACAAAACAGAACGTAGCGAAACACAACGTAACATCATGAGACGTAAAGAAACATAACAAACCACAACGAAACAAAATGTAATGAAACATAACAAAACGTTATGAAAAGTAACGTAACAAAATGTAACAAAAATGTAAGGAAATGTCACGTAACGGAACACAACAAAACGCCAAGAAACGTAATGTAACAGAACATAATATAATGAAACTTAACAAAACAAAACGTAAGGAAAGGTCACTTAACAAAATGTAACAAAACGCAACAAAACAGCACGAAACACAACGAAACATAACATAACACAACGTAACGAAATGCAACGTATCAAAACATAACAAAACAAAAGGTAACAAAACAAAATGTAACAAAACATACCAAAACGTTACAAAACGTAACGTAACGTGATGCAATGTGACGAAACGTGAGGGAACGAAACGTAACAAAATGTAATGGATCAGCATGAAATGTAGCACAATGTGGCATAATGTAGCATAAAGTAACAGAATGTAATGTAAGGAGACCGAACGTAAGGAAACGTCAGGAAACATCGCGTAATGAAACGAAAAGTAACAGAACCTAATGCAACAAAAGGACACGAAATGAAACAAAACGAAACAAAAAAACAGTAACGGAACCAAAAGTAACGTTCGGTAACAAAACACATCGAAACGTAACAAAATGAAAAGTAACAGAACCTAACGTAACGAAAGGACATGAAATGTCATGAAACAAAACGTAACGAAACCAAAAGTAACATGACGTAACAAAACACAAGGAAACGTAACGAAACAAAACGTAAGGAAATGTAACGAAACATAGCAATATTTAACAAAACAGAACGTAGCGAAACACAACGTAACATCATGAGACGTAAAGAAACATAACAAACCACAACGGAACAAAATGTAATGAAACATAACAAAACGTTATGAAAAGTAACATAATGAAATGTAACAAAATGTAAGGAAACGTCACGTAACGAAACACAACAAAACGTCAAGAAACGTAATGTAACAGAACATAATATAACAAAACTTAACAAAACAAAACGTAAGGAAAGGTCACTTAACAAAATGTAACAAAACGCAACAAAACAGCATGAAACACAACGAAACATAACATAACACAACGTAACGAAATGCAACGTAACAAAACATAACAAAACAAAATGTAACAAAACATACCAAAACGTTACAAAACGTAACGTAACGTGATGCAATGTGACGAAACGTGAGGGAACGAAACGTAACAAAATGTAATGGATCAGCATGAAATGTAGCACAACGTGGCATAATGTAGTGTAATGTAACAGAATGTAATGTAAGGAGACTGAACGCAAGGAAACGTCAGGAAACATCGCGTAATGAAACGAAAAGTAACAGAACCTAATGCAAAAGGACACAAAATGAAACAAAACAAAACAAAAAAACAGTAACGAAACCAAAAGTAACGTTAGGTAACAAAACACATCGAAACGTAACAAAATGAAAAGTAACGGAACCTAACGTAACGAAAGGACACGAAATGTAATGAAACAAAACGTAACGAAACCAAAAGTAACATGACGTAACAAAACATAACGAAACGTAACGAAACAAAACGTAAGGAAAGGTCACGTAACAAAACGTAACGGAACATTACGAAACGTAACCAAATATAATGTCATGTAACAGAAGGTAATGTAACAACACCCAACGTAACGAAATGTCAGGAAACACCGCCCAACGAAACGTAACAAAATGCAACAAAACAAAATGCAACAAAACCTAACATAAGGAAACATCACGTAACAGAACGTAACATGACCTATCGTAACACCTAACGTAACAAAACGAAGTGTAACGACACGTAATGTAACGAAAGGACTGTCCTAGGGTGACTGTTATCCCCAATCGTGTGTGTGTAATTTATGCTGGATATTATGTTCTGTGCCTTTAAGACTGGCAGAGTGAAAGTTTTGTTTTGGGCCTCTTATCAGCCAGGCAAGATATCCAGATAGCACCAGTGCATGTTGCTGCTTTTTTGCTTTTTGCCCCTGCTTTTTGCCTTTGCTCTTGCTTCTGCTTCGCTTCTGCTTTGCTTGCTCTTGCTTTTCCCCCCCGCTTCTCATTAGTTAATTTAGCTAAACAGTCCAAATTCCTTTCTGGACTGCCTTCCCTGTGTGGACCTGCCGAACCTGCTCTGGACTGGGATTTTGGAAACACCGAGAGTTTGCACCCTGTGGCCTGCAGCAGCTGCCCCAGCGCCAGAGGGACTGATAACAGCGACCATCCCCAAGAGAGACTTTCTGAATTTGTCATCTTTGTCAGAGAGGTGAAGGAGTGGTGTCATCCGGTATTGTTCATTGTGTGTGCCGGGGGGTGCTGTGCTTGTCAAATAAACAGGTTCTTTCCACCTCTCTCCGAGGAATTCCTCCTGCTAGGGGGGAGGGGCCGTGTGGGTTTGTGTTTGGAGAAGCCCTTTTTGGGGATTCTCTCCCAAATTTGCCCTAAACCAGGACAAGGACACAAAACGAAAGGTAACACCACGTCACGAAACATCACAAATGTAACATAACGAAATGAAGCCTAAGGCCACGTAATGAGATCTAACATAATGAAACATCACATACCAAAACTTGACAAAACTCATGGAAATGTAGAAAACATGAGGAAAGGTCACGAAATGAAATGCAATGAAGCATAACTTAATGCAAAGTAACGTAAGGAAACGTAACATAAGGAACATGAATGTAACGTAACCTAACTTAATGAAACAAAACGTAACGAAAAGAGCATAACAAAATGTAACAAAATGTAACAAAACTTAACAGAACACAGTGAAACAAAATGGAATGAAACATAACGAGACCTAACACAACGAAATGTAATGAAACGTAACGAGACCTAACACAACGAGATGTAATGAAACGTAACTCAATGAAATGAAACGCAATGAAACGCGACGAAACGCAATGTTATGTAACAAAATGTAACAAAACAAAATGGAATGAAACCTAATGTGGGGAAATGTCACGTAATGAAACGTAACAAGATGTAACATAACGAAAGGAAACATAACAAAACGTCATGAAACATTATATGACAAAACCTAACTAAATGTAATGAAACGTAACGAAATGTAATGCAAAGAAACATAACGAAAAGTAAAGGACACGAAATGTAACAAAAAATAACGAAACGTAACGAAAGGAAAGGACACGAAATGTAACAAAACATAACGAAACGGAACGGAAGGAAAGGACACGAAATGTAACAAAACATAACGAAAAGTAAAGAAAGGAAAGGACACGAAATGTAACAAAACATAACGAAACGGAACGGAAGGAAAGGACACGAAATGTAACAAAACATAACGAAACGGAACGGAAGGAAAGGACACGAAATGTAACAAAACATAACGAAACGGAACGAAAGGAAAGGACACGAAATGTAACAAAACATAACGAAACGGAACGGAAGGAAAGGACACGAAATGTAACAAAACATAACGAAACGGAACGGAAGGAAAGGACACGAAATGTAACAAAACATAACGAAACGGAACGGAAGGAAAGGACACGAAATGTAACAAAACATAACGAAACGGAACGAAACGTCGCATTACGAAACGAATGGTAACATAACAAAATGTAAGGAGACGTCACGAAATGTTACAAAACCTAAGGAAATGTAAGGAAATGTAATGAAACGCTGCATAACGAAACCTAACGAAATGAAACGCAACAAGTCCTAACGTAACGTAACAAAACATGATGCAATGCAACGTAACTTAACATAAGGACACAAAATGTAATGTAACAAAATGTCAGGAAACGTAACAAAACGTGACGAAATATAATGTAAGGACACGAAACATAACGAAATGTTACGAAACATAATTTAACGAAACATAATGTAACAAAACGTAACGAGACCTAACTAAACATCACAACATGCAACGTAACAAAATGTGATGAAACGTCATGTAACAAAACGTTATGAAACATAACAACACGTGACAAAACGTGACAAAACGTGACAAAACATAATGTAACGAAACGTAATGATACGTAACGAAATGAAACGTGACAAAACATAATGTAACATAACTTACATAAACTAAATGTAAAGTAACGTAACTAACATAAACATAACGCAATGTAACGTAACCTTACATAACATAACATAACCATAATGTAGCATAATGAAACACAACTAACATTAACATAACGTAACGTATCATAATGTAACATAATATATTATGTTATATTTCATTATGTTCTATTTCATTAAAAGAAATTTATATACTAAAACTATAAAGAAAGAGAAAGGAGACTTCAAAGAGCTAGAAAGAAATTAGTAATAAAACCCCGCGACTGACCAGAGTCCCAACACAGCTGGACTGGGATTGGTCATTGAGTTAAAACAATTCACATGGAACCAATCAATGATGCACCTATTGGTAAGCAACCTCCAGACCACATTCTAAGCAATCAGATAATTATTGTTGACATTTCTTCTCTGAGGCTTCTCAGTTTCTCAGGAGAAAAATCCCAGTGAAGGGATTTTTCAGAAAATATCACGGTGACACCTGGGTCTGTCAGAAACAGTCCTGCAGGAGCAGAGCCCTGCCCCGAGCATGCAGTGCTTCAGCCACCTGCCACAGTTCCTCCCTGGCAGGGTGGGCAGGCCCTGGCACAGGGGCCCACAGCAGCTGGGGCTGCCCCTGGATCCCTGGCAGTGCCCAAGGCCGGGATGGACACTGGCACACCCTGGGACAGTGGGAGGCGTCCCTGCCATGGCAGGGTGGCACTGGGTGGGCTTTAAGGGCCCTCCCCAAACCCAAACCACTCTGGGATCTGATGATGCTCCAAATCCAATACAAAGTGTTTACAGTGATTTTGAACACCCTCACGCTGACTCGTAGGAGGAACTTGATGTTCCAGTTAAACTCTGACAGTTTCCAGTTGATCCAGTTCCCAAACCCAGAGCATAATGTTTTATAAACACAGGTCTGGGGCTCCAAAGCTCTCCCCAAATTTCCCTGCTGCATCCAAGCAGCATTCACAACGTGCAGAAAACCTTTTCCAAACCACAGTCAGTGATCTGCAGAACCACATGAAACAATATTCTGAAATGTTTCCAAGCTTTTAAGGTTTGCAGGAGAGTGGAGGAGACATCTAAGGATCAGCAGCCACCCAGAGCAGGGACACAGTGATATTTCACTGCTGGGTCCCCCCACAGAATGATCTGCATCAGTGTGAGCTCATGCCTTCCTCACACTGACCTAACTTTGTATTTCTCACACAAACCCCCCCAAGGACCAGGCTATGCCACCCCCTGGAGCAGCCTGTGACCAGGGAGAGCTGCACAGCCCCATCCCCAGCCCAGGGGTGCCAAAGGGCTCCTGTGGGGCACCAGTGCCCCGTGCAGAGCTCTGCAGCTGCCATTCCTTTGTGCCCTGTGCTGGAAAACAGAGTTTAACCCTAAACCTGCAGTTCCACAGCCAGAACCAACACTGTGGGCAGGGCTGAGCCACCCACCAGCACAGGGGTCTGGGCTATGGCCAGCACAGCCCAGGGACACAGCAGGGACACAGGTCCTGCTGGCCTCCTCAGCACTCCTTCTGGCCTCCTCCTCTTCCTCCTCAGCCCTTCCCTTGGCCTCCTCCTCTTCCTCCTCAGCCCTTCTGCAGGCCTCCTCCTCCTCCTCCTCCGCAGCCCCCAGCAGTTCTGTGCCCTGGGATTAGGGATTTCCTCCCACATGTTATCCTGCTTGGCTCTTTGCTGTGTCCAGCTCAGCAGGGGCAGGGCACAAAGTGCATCCTGCTCACCTGGGATTCACCTGGGATTCGTCCAAGGTCAGAGCCCACGGCAGAGAAGGGGAGAACCTGCACTGCCCAGAGCTCGCCATGGTCCCTGATGTCACACGTGTCCCCACAGGGACAGCTGCAGACAGGGACTGTCCCTGTGCTCACTGGGGCTGCTCTGGGGTTCCCTGTGAGGAAAGAACCCCTCACAGAGCTTGAGACCATCTACACCCAGCTCTGAGGGCAATGACACATCACAGCTCACTTGGACTTGACATTTTCTGAACATAAAGGAATAAACATGAAGATATTACAGAGCATCAGGCAAGGCTCGCTGCCTGTTTAATTCCATATTCAATTCTCTATTAGACCTCTGTTAAACACAGCTGATCAGTGCTCCCCTGCACTCCAGGGATGCAGCTCTGCAGCAGCCATGCAGCAGGGGGGGAGGATGAGGCAGGCAGCACTCACGGTTGCACCTCTTCTGCACGAAGCGCAGCTTGCAGGCGGTTCTGTACGTGGAGAGCCGGATCACGTCGAAGTTCTGGGCTCCTGCAACAAACCAGAGCTGTGGGGCTGAGCTTCCCTCTGAGCACCCTCTGTGCTGTGGGGCTGTGCTCCCCTCTGCACACCCTCTGTGCTGTGGGGCTGTGCTTCCCTCTGCCCCCTCTGTGCTGTGGGGCTGGGCTTCCCTCTGAGCCCCCTCTGTGCTCTGGGGCTGTGCTTCCCTCTGAGCACCCTCTGTGCTGTGGGGCTGTGCTTCCCTCTGAGCACCCTCTGTGCTGTGGGGCTGTGCTTCCCTCTGAGCACCCTCTGTGCTGTGGGGCTGTGCTTCCCTCTGCGCACCCTCTGTGCTGTGGGGCTGTGCTTCCCTCTGAGCACCCCCTGCTGCTGTGGGGCTGTGCTTCCCTCTGAGCACCCTCTGTGCTGTGGGGCTGTGCTTCCCTCTGAGCACCCCCTGCTGCTGTGGGGCTGTGCTTCCCTCTGAGCACCCTCTGTGCTGTGGGGCTGTGCTTCCCTCTGAGCACCCTCTGTGCTGTGGGGCTGTGCTTCCCTCTGCACACCCTCTGTGCTGTGGGGCTGTGCTTCCCTCTGCCCCCCCTGTGCTGTGGGGCTGTGCTTCCCTCTGCACACCCTCTGTGCTGTGGGGCTGTGCTTCCCTCTGCCCCCCCTGTGCTGTGGGGCTGTGCTTCCCTCTGCACACCCTCTGTGCTCTGGGGCTGTGCTTCCCTCTGAGCACCCTCTGTGCTGTGGGGCTGTGCTTCCCTCTGAGCACCCTCTGTGCTGTGGGGCTGTGCTTCCCTCTGCACCCCCTCTGTGCTGTGGGGCTGTGCTTCCCTCTGAGCACCCTCTGCTGTGGGGCTGTGCTCCCCTCTGCACCCTCTGTGCTGTGGGGCTGTGCTTCCCTCTGCCCGCTCTGTGCTGTGGGGCTGTGCTTCCCTCTGCACCCCCTCTGTGCTGTGGGGCTGTGCTTCCCTCTGCACCCTCTGTGCTGTGGGGCTGTGCTTCCCTCTGCACCCCCTCTGTGCTGTGGGGCTGTGCTTCCCTCTGAGCACCCCCTGCACCTGCTGCTGCTGAGAGCAGCACCTGCCAGAAGGCTCCAGAGTCTCCTCCCACCCATCCCAGCCATGGCACACATGGGGGGTTCTGCCCCTGTGCCCAGGTGAGAGCCCACCTGCAGAGCTGCCCCAGCCCTGGGCAGCAGCACAAGGACCTGGAGCTGCTGGAGAGAGCCCAGAGGAGGCTCCAAAGTGATCAGAGGGATGGAGCAGCTCTGCTGTAAGACAGGCTGGGAGAATTGGGATTGTTCAGCCTGGAGAAGAGAAAGCTCTGGGGTGACCCAAGTGCAGCCTTCCAGCACCTGGAGGAGCTGACAGGAAGGATGGAGAGGGACTGGGGACAAGGGACAGAGGGACAGGAGCCAGGGAATGGCTCCCAGTGGGAGAGGGCAGGGCTGGATGGGATCTTGGGAACTGGGAATTGTTCCCTGGCAGGGTGGGCAGGCCCTGGCACAGGGTGCCCAGAGCAGCTGGGGCTGCCTCTGGATCCCTGGCAGTGCCCAAGGCCGGGATGGACACTGGGACACCCTGGGACAGTGGGAGGTGTCCCTGCCATGGCAGGGGTGGGATGGGGTGGGATTTAAGGCCCTTTGCCACCCAGACCACTCCATGATTCCACAACAATGCTACTCTGGAAACAAACCAGTATGAACAGGTAGTTTGAAGTCAGAGGTCCCTCAGTGTGGAACTGGAATTAAGGATATGCTGGCCCAATCCAGGAATTCCCTTCAGCCCTGACTCCTGCAGGACAGCAGGATAATGTGATGTCATGCAAACACCAGTTCTTAACTCCTCCAGAGGACAATCCTGCACAAATCAGTCCCCAAACCACTTCTTGACTCACACCAGCACTGCAGAGCCATTTTTTATCTCTTTTTAAAGCAAAAGCTGCTCTGTCTGCTGCCCCTATTCATTGAAATAGTTCTCCACAAACCTCAGGCACTGGCACAGATGAGAGAGGTGAGCATTCCCTAAGGAAGGAGCTTCCCAGAACCCAGGGACAGAACCTTCCCCAGCAGCTGTGACTCCCCCTGGGCATTATTCCCTCGAGCAGCCCCCAGGAGCACCTGGATGGGGCTTGGGGACAGGACGGGGATGATCTGCTGCAGCTGTCCCAGGGAAGCTCTCAGTGAAGAATCAAGGACATCATGTCTTCAGATTTCCTACTTACTCATTTCCATGAACAGCTGCCTCTTCTCTGCCATGGTCCTCCTCCTCTTCCCACTCTCCTCAATCATTCTGGAGACAGAAATGGCAAACACTGTTTGTGTTGGAATTCCTGTTACAAGAGCAGCTTGCTGCGAGCAGCAGGATTCTGTCCCTCAGTGGGAACTGTCTGATTCTGGTTGGGGACTGGAGATTGCAGGACACAGACAGACACCTCTCATCCTTATCCCATTCCACACACACACCTCAGGCTTGTTAACACCTTCCAAGGCAGGGCACAGCACAGGAAACATTAATTCAACACTTGAATTGCTTTAGTTTGAGAAGCCCAGAGCTGCACTGATACATGGAGAAATATCCCATCAAGAATTCCTCTGAGTTCTGAGCCAAACAAGGGGAAATGCTGCAGCTGGAGACTTTGGGGGTCAGCAGGAACAAGCTCAGCCCATTCCCTTCCCTGGCTGACAGAGGTGAGTGACCCCTCTTCCCTGCAGGGTCACAGAATCCTCCAGCTTGGAGAAGGATTTGTGGGGATGTTTGGTTTGGGGAATGTTGGCTTTAAACAAAACCTGTTAAAATTCATTTAACTTTGAGCCCTGACACCTGAGGTCACTTGGGATTTGTCAGGGAAGTAGAGAACTTCAAACTAATTAAGTTGCAAATAAAACCAGTTTGGTGGCAGAGGGCTCCCTTTCCTAGGAAAAGTGACAGGAGCAGGGAGCAGCTTGCACCCCAAGGTAAGGGGATACAGGGGCAATTCAGGTAAGGGGACACTCGGGGCTTATTTCACTACACAGTCCTAAAATATGCCAAATTTCAGTCCACTGCAGCAAAAAAAGGAAAGTTAATTCTGCATCAGTGTAAAATTTAATTTATAATTCAACTAATTATTACATTGCTCCTTGGTTACCAAATTCACCAACTTCAAACCCATTAAATTTAGGTTTTATGTGTCTAACCCCCAAAAAAGACCAAAATCCCAAACAACTCTCCTACAGTTCCATGCAGACTACAGGGGGCAGCTGGCTCAGCCCAGCCTGCAGCAGCCTCAGCAGGCACCAGGAGCAGCACAAAGTCCTGCCTTGGCACTGGCACACCTCCCTGAGGAGCAGTCCCTGGGCACAGCCTGGCACTTCCTGAGCTCCTGCTGGAACCCCACGGCTCAGAAGCCTCCTCAGCCTTTTTCCTTCTCAGGAAGGAAAACAAGCCCATGGCTCTGAGCAGAAAATACATTGTATTTCCATGGTTTAGAAAGGCACAGACAGAACCAATGTGCTGCTGTGCCTTTACTGGACTTTTTTAACAGGAAAAAGCCTCAGTGGCATTTTTTTGACTTGTAGAAGTTGGGGGTTTTGGGCACACGAGCTTCCAATCCCATCTCATTCAGCACCAAACACCTGACAGTGCCATGATTTCCACCTCTTCCCCAGAGATTCCTCATTCACGGAATCCTGGAATGCTTTGGGTGGGAAGGGACCTCAGAGCCCAACCAGTGCCACCCCTCCATGGCAGGGACACCTTCACTGTCCCAAGTGCTCCTAGCCCTGTCCAGCCTGGCCTTGGGCACTGCCAGGGGTCCAGGGGCAGCCCCAGCTGCCCTGCTCAGCCTGGCACAGAGGGCACCTGCCCGTGCCAGGATGGGAGCTCCAGGGGTCACTGCCAGTGCCTGGGCACAGCACCCAACAGTGGCACACACAATTCCTGCATGAAGGGGTCAGAGGCACAGAGACAGACACAGTTCCATTCCAGGGGAGTGAGTGTCACCTCTGTGCCCTCTGCAAGGAAAAGGAAGGACTGAACTCTCCCAAGCTGGCCCTGAAATGAGACCTGAATGAGGGATCTGCTCTCTCCATGACCCAAGGGTCCTTCAGCAGGAAAAGCCCTCCAGTCCATCCAGTCCAAGCTGTGCTCAATGCCCACCTTGTCCCCTGAGTGCCACATCCAGGCCTTCCCTGGACACCTGCAGGGATGGGCACTCCAAACCTCCCTGGGCAGTTCCAAGGCCTGACCACCCTTTCCATGCAGAAATTCCTGCTGTGCCCACCCTGAGCCTGTCCTGGCACAGCCTGAGGCCATTTCCCCTTGTCCTGTCCCTGTTCCCTGGCAGCAGAGCCTGACCCCCCCTGGCTGTCCCCTCCTGTCAGGGAGTTGTGCAGAGCCACAAGGTCCCCCTGAGCCTCCTTTTCTCCAGGCTGAGCCCCTTCCCAGCTCCCTCAGCCCCTCCTGGGGCTCCATTCCCTGCCCAGCTCCTCCTCCAGGACTCCCAGTGCAGCCTCAGCCTCTCCTCCAGGCTCCTGCCTGCCTCAAAAGGAGAGGAAGGTTTTTACTTTTCCCTGGGGGAGCAGCTCAGCCCTGGAGCTGCTCACCAAACCCACCCAAGGCTCTTTGCACTCAGGAGCTGACCCTGCTGCTTCTGAGAGGGGGAAACACCTCGGGGAGGCTCTGTCTGGGCAGGGCACACCTGAGCAGAGTGGAGAGAGAATCCAGCAATGGAAACACAGAATTGTTCAGGTTGGAAAACCCTCAGAGCCCAGGCACCCCCAGCACTGCCCAGGCCACACTGAGCCCTGTCCCCAAGTGCCACAGCCACAGGGCTTTACACCCTCCAGGGATGGGGAATCCACCCTCCCTGGGCAGCTGTGCCAGGACAGACAGCCCTTTCCAGGTGGGAATTGTTCCCAACATCCACCCAGCCAGCCTGAGGCCATTTCCCCTGGCCCTGGCCCTGGGAGCAGAGCCCAACTCCCACATGACTGCCAGGTTTTTGGGAAAGTGCTGGAAATGAGGTTCTGTGAGAATAATGGACAAACCTGTTTTTAATCCCTGAACCATCAGACACAGGAGGATCCCTCGGTGGTGAGGCTGGGATGAAGGAAGATGGGGAGCCTTTCTCAAGTTCAAAACAGGAATGAACCAAACCCACAAGAACTGCAACTATGTTTGGGATGCAAATTACAGTGCTCAGCTCCCAAAACAGGGAAGGGGAGCAGCAGCTTGGCCTGAGCTGGTTTGGTTTGTTAGGCTGGGTTCTTTGGAGGGGGTGGGGAGGCTGGGTTTGGGTTTTGGTGGGGATTTTTGGCGTGGGTTTTGTTTGTTTGTTTGCTGGTTCCTTGCTTTTTTAAAAATTGCAGCAAAATCCATGAGCAAAGTGCCAGGAAACACAACATGGGCTGGAATGATGTGGCAGCAAGGAATTCCTGAGGTGGCTGCTCCCACTGGGCATGGGGAGGGGAAACCACTCCAACCCAAAATCCCAGGATGGGTTGGGGTGGAGGGACCTCAGAGCCCATCCAGTGCCACCCCTGCCATGACAGGGACACCTCCCACTGTCCCAGGCTGCTCCCAATGTCCAGCCTGGCCTTGGGCACTGCCAGGGACAGGAAGTCCAGTTATTTGGAAATCCTTATTGAAAAGCAATGGTCAACTCAAAGCAGAAAACAATGCAGTGCCTTAGAAAACTGCAGCTGAGTGTGTCTGATGTGAACTTCCAAAATGTCATCATTTCCCTTCATCCTTTCACCTTCTCCTCCTTTCCACAGGTACAACACTTGTATGGCCTCAGGAGCACCCTCTGACAGAGTTAACAGCAGAGCCAATCTACAAATCCCACACCAATTACTGTGGGAAATTCTACATTCAGCCACCATCTAAAATAACTGTACAATATATATAAAAATATATATAATTATATACATATAATACCATTATATAAACTCACTTTTTTCTCACTCCCCTTGTTTGACACTTTTTTTTCTGTCCCAAAACAGGGAGAGAACAGGGAGAGCCCCTGCTCTGTCCCAGAACAGGAGGTGAGATTGGCACCCCCCTGGCTGCAGGGAGCCCCTGGCTGTGCCCCCCTGGCTGTGCCCCCCTGGCTGTGCCCCCCTGGCTGTGCCCCCCTGGCTGTGCCCTGCAGGTGCTCCCAGGTTCAGGCCAATACTACAGGACCTTGCTTAGCAGGTTTCGCTCTTCTTGGAGCTCATCAGCTGTAGGTAACGGCCCAAGGACAGCTCCACAGGCAGCTCTGTGCTCAGGAAACCACCGCTGAGCCAGGGATGGGCTTCTTGTCACACACAGGATCACAGTCACACAATCACAGAATCAGAATCACTGAGTCACACACAATCACTGAGTCACACACAATCACACAATCACTGAGTCACACATAATCACTGAGTCACACACAATCGCACAATCGCTGAGTCACACACAATCGCTGAGTCACGCACAATCTCACAGTCGCTGAGTCACACACAATCGCTGAGTCACACACAATCGTACAACCGCTGAGTCACACACAATCGTACAACCGCTGAGTCACACACAATCGCACAATCGCTGAGTCACACACAATCGCTGAGTCACACACAATCACACAATCGCTGAGTCACACACAATCACACAATCGCTGAGTCACACACAATCGCTGAGTCACACACAATCGCTGAGTCACACACAATCGCTGAGTCACACACAATCGCACAATCGCTGAGTCACACACAATCACTGAGTGACACACAATCGCACAATCGCTGAGTCACGCACAATCGCTGAGTCACACACAATCGCACAATCGCTGAGTCACACACAATCGCTGAGTCACACACAATCGCTGAGTCACACACAATCGCACAATCGCTGAGTCACACACAGTCGCTGAGTCAGACACAGTCGCTGAGTCACACACAATCGCTGAGTCACACACAATCGCTGAGTCAGACACAGTCGCTGAGTCACACACAGTCGCTGAGTCACACACAATCGCACAATCGCTGAGTCACACACAATCGCTGAGTCACGCACAATCGCACAATCGCTGAGTCACACACAATCGCTGAGTCACACACAATCGCTGAGTCACACACAATCGCTGAGTCACACACAATTGCACAATCGCTGAGTCACACACAATCGCTGAGTCACACACAATCGCTGAGTCACACACAATCGCTGAGTCACGCACAATCGCACAATTGCTGAGTCACACACAATCGCTGAGTCACGCACAATCGCACAATTGCTGAGTCACACACAATCGCTGAGTCAGAATCACTGAGTCACACACAATCAGAGTCACACAATCACACAGAACCTCAGAATCACTGTCACACACAATCAGAATCACTGTCACACAATCACAGAATCAGAATGAGTCACAATCAGAATCACAGAATCACTGAATCACACACAATCAGAATCACACAATCACACAGAATGACAGAATTACTCACAATCACACAATCATAGAATCAATCACACAATCCCCAGGCTGGAAGAGACCTCCAAGACCAGCAAGTCCAACCCAGCCCCAACACCCAACTCACCCCTGGCACCCAGTGCCACCCCCAGGCTTTGTTAAACACCCCCAGGGAAGGGCACTCCACCACCTCCCTGGGCAGAACATTCCAGAACTTTGTCACCCTTTCTGTAAAGAACTTTTTCCTGATATCCAGCTTAAATTCCCCTTGGTGCAGCTCAAGGCTGTGTGCTCTGGTTCAGTCAGTGCTGCCTGGAGACAGAGCCCAGCCCCAGCTGAGCACAGCCACCTTTCAGGGGGTTACAATTTGTTTTTGTAGTTGTTTTAAGTTAATTTTGTTTCCTTCTGTCCTTCCACCTCTCAGGAACGCTCCAAAGGAGATTCTGACCTTTGGGGTGTGATAACCATTTGCAGACATTGGTTTGCACTGAGCTGCAGCCTCAGTGGCCAAAGCAGGAACAGAGAAAGAAAAGTTCATTTACCAATGATTAAATCTGACTCGGTTCACATTCCTGGTGTGGCATGTCATTAGCAGAAATAATATTTGATGTCACTGATTAAACTGCATGAAGATAAACTTGTGCCCATACCTATTTATGGTCAGAAATAACTTGCAATTAAAATCAATCCAAAAGCCAGTTTGGGGCATGGGCTGATCTGTGCTTGACACAGGGAAGGAGGTTCAGTGACTCTCTGCCATTGTTCTGATCAGAAGGAACAACTATTTCTGCTGTTTCAAGGAAAAGCTTTCCTCCCTTGTCAGTTCATTCACTCTTAAAAGTGTAACTTTAATAAATAACATAACTGGGATGAAGATATTGAATAAAAATTGAGGGCATACCTGTGCTGGCAGAAAAAGTTACTGGTGTCCATCTGCTTTGGCACTTCCTTGCTTTGGGCTTCTGAGCTCGTCTGGCTTCAACTGACATTTGATAGAAACCATCTCAAATAATTTCTGAACTCTCATAAATGTTTCGTTAAAGTATAAAATTCAACTTACTTGTGATACAAAGGTGCTTATATTTGTTCATCTCAGACTTCAATAAAAATATCAAGAATTTTTCCTTTTCTTTCCTAATTTGAACAATGACTGATTTAATCCCCTCCTCTCCCTCTGTCTATCCAAAATATCTGATGCTTTTACTCTTTCCTTTGTTCTCCTGGTTCATATTTCCAATCCCTTTCCTCAGCAGTCAAACAGAATTAATCAGAAATACTCCTTTGTTCCCCTGTGGCATTTCCCAGGAAGAGGAGTGACCTGAACTGACTTCAGGGGGACACATCTGACCCTAGGAAAAGACAAACCTTCCATACTCATTCAAGTAGACTGGCAACATCTTTTAAAGCACATTTTAACCTCTTCTGACAATTCTTCTCATTTATCTTTAACATTTTACACCCTGTTCCCATCAATTGTAGGAAAATTAACTGAAGCAAAAGCAACTGTGCACAAAAGTATGAGAAGTACACTAAAATGTTATTTCTGCATCTCCAGCAAGTACAGGAGCTTCTCTGGGACCACCAAGCACCTTCCAGCAGCAGCTGCCCCAAAACCCAAAGGTCTGGATCTCTCACTGATGTTTTCACATGTGCTGGACTCAGATGTTTGTGCAAGATCTCTACAACCCCAAATTGACTCCAGCCTTGGGGGGTGTAAGGAAAAACCCACTTGGCTGGGAGCAAGGCAAGGGACTGTAACTTCCCAGGGATTACAGATCTGCACTGAAATTCTAAACAAGTCAATGGCTCCTTTTTTTTCCCTCCATAAATCCAGTGGATCCAAAGCTGCTCTGGAAGATTCTGCAAAAACCTGCCCAAATAAAGCAGGAGGCTTCATTAAAAATGAACAGGCAACCCAGCAGCTTAAGGAAAAACAGCAGTAATGAAACCTAAAGCTTTCCCTCCTGCGTGCCTTCCCACTCCTGCTGGAGCTGTGAGGTTCTTCCAAGGCACAAGAAGCCATCTGGTTTGTTCAGGCAGGACACAGCATGTGGCAGCACAGCCCCACAGAGCCCTGGTGCCTTCAGTTACTGGGGTGGAAAATCTCTGATGGGCAGGGACATCCTGATGGGCAGGGACATCCTGATGGGCAGGGACATCCTGGCTGGAAAAACCTGGGCATGGAGGCCCATCCAGCTGGGCACGGGCACCAGGGGGCTCAGGGGATGTTCCTCCTGGGTGAGGATGTTCCTCCTGGGTGAGGATGTTCCTCCTGGGTGAGGATGCTCCTCCTGGGTGAGGATGCTCCTCCTGGGGGAGGATGCTCCTCCTGGGGGAGGATGCTCCTCCTGGGTGAGGATGCTCCTCCTGGGTAGCTGGATGTGGAGCAGCCTCTCCAGGCTGATTTCCTCAGGCACCTTCAGTGTCTGGAGCAGAACTGCTCCATGGGGCTTTTCCAAACACCAGAGGGTGTAAAGAGGGAATTGGAGTGGGTTAATTGTTTATTCCTGGCTGGAAAAACCTGGGCATGGAGGCCCATCCAGCTGGGCACGGGCACCAGGGGGCTCAGGGCTGGGTCAGTCCTGCCCAACACCTCCAGGGCATGGAGGGCACCAGCCTGGCTCAGCTCAGGGACAGCCCCAGGGGGTGGGAAGTGCCTCTGCTGGGGGCTCTGCAGAGGGACCAGGACAGCCTGGATCCATGGCCTGGGGCCACTGGGGTGAGGGACAACAAGGCCAACAGCTGGGTCCTGCCCTGGGGTCACACCAACCCCAGGAAACACCCCAGGATGGGAAGGGAGCAGAGCTGGGAAGGGAATGGAGCCCCAGGAGAGGCTGAGGGAGCTGGGAAGGGGCTCAGCCTGGAGAAAAGGAGGCTCAGGGGGGACCTTGTGGCTCTGCACAACTCCTTGAGAGGAGGGGACAGCCAGGGGGATCAGGCTCTGCTCCCAGGGAGCAGGGACAGGACAAGGGGAAATGGCCTCAGGCTGGGCCAGGACAGGATCAGGGTGGACATCCGGAGGAATTTGTGCATGTGAAGGGTGGTCAGGCCTTGGCAGGGGCTGCCCAGGGAGGCTTGGAGTGCCCATCCCTGCAGGTGTCCAGGGAATTCCTGGATGTGGCACTGAGTGCTCTGGGCTGGGGACAAGGTGGGGATCAGGCACAGGCTGGACTAAGAGGACTTGTACAACTGAAATCATCCTGTGATTCCAGGAAAACCCCCTGGTCTAAGCCCCAGGGTGAGCCAACCAACCCCACCTGGTCAGAAACTGATAAAGATTGTACTGGATTCAAGCTCAACAAAGATGGAACAAGTCACAATATTTAATCAGAGGTTTCTTTGACAGCCTTCCAAAGCTCTTAACACAGGTTCCCTTCAGACAAAACAGAACAAACTCAAACCCAGCAGAGTTCCAAGCCACCTGAGCTCCTGTGACTTCACATCTGTGCCAGCTGAGAGCCCAGAACACAGAGAAGTCCCAGCCCTGAGGAACTTGCAGGTCAGGCTAAGAATGGTGAGGGTGACAGTGGCACGGAGGTGCCAGCCCCGTTGCCAAGGTGTTATTTGAAGCTCACAGCTCTCTGTATCCATTTTCAGTCCCCAGGGAAGCATTCAGCCTGGGCCCAGAGCTGTGCAGGCTCTCAGGCCAGCACTGAGTGGCTGAGCACAGATTATTCTGGCCCAGGTCTGTTCTCCAGCACACACAGCCAGGGTGCAGAGCAGCCAGCACACTCAGTGCCAAACCAGAGCCAAACCCTCATCTTCCTCCACTGCCCCAAAGCCTGAGGAGTAGAAATGGCTTTTTCCAACCTGCCTGTTGAAGTTCATGTCATGGGGTTTACCATGAGCCTGCAAACAAGAGCAAATCCAGCAGCTGAAACTGTTTCCTTGAAATAAAGCAGTGCTCCTGTTGGGTAAGAGAAATGAAATATTACAGGAGGATTCCTGAGCAGGAAGAAGTTGGAAATGGTCTAATTAGGAGCTCACCCCTCCCTCTCAGGAAGGGATTTCTGAGCACTCAGTGCTTCCAAAAGAGCCTGGCAAAGCCTCCCCTCTCCATCTGACCCCACAGGCCCAGCACTGCTGGCAGAGCACAGGAGAGAACTCTGCAGCTGCCTCTGGATGCAATATTCATTATGAGGAAAGGTTCTGAGCTGCATTCCTGCCCTTTTCCCCACTAGCCCAGACTGGGAGATGGAGCAGGAGCAGGTCCCACACACCTGGCAGCTCAGAGTTCCCTGGCACACCTGGGGAGGAGGGAAATTCCAGTGGGGGCAGAGAGGAACACCTGGGAACAGGACAAGTGACTTCAGGACAAAACAGCTGGCTCAGTTTTAATACATTAATTTCACCTCCTACATTGACTTACAGTGTGAAATCTTCCTCACCAGCTTCACAGGTCCAAACTGAAATAATTCCAGGTTTGTGAAGTGTTAGATGTTACTGAAAGGCTACAGGAGCACAGAACTATTCATCTGCATTTAAAAGTCTCTCTGCCACTGCCCCAGGCAATGGGAACTGAACACCTACACAGGCCTGATAACTTTAACTTTGTCTGAGCTGCCAGACACACACAACACCTGCTTCAAAAGCCTGCCTGCACCCAAACTGCTCCTCACTGCTCCAGCTGTGCTCACAAAGGGCTTTCTTCCCACAAGAACAACATAAGCCTGAAGGAAAAGTCCAACTGATGACATTTACCATTGCCTTCTGTAAAACTAAGAGTTTTTATCCCTTAGTTTTGTCACTTTCTGTTCTAAAAAAAATAAATAAATAAAATTTTAAGTTAGGGCCTCCGCTCCCTCCCTGTTTGCTTGATGCCAGGGCATCCCTTTACCTCTTAAATCCCAGAATCACTGAGGCTCTCATTCACCCAAGACCACCGAGTCCAACCTTTGACCTAAATAAAGTTAAAAGTTGCACTGGCAAAGACTGAAAATACCTCACCTTGCAGTCAGTCAGTAGCTCCTCAAGTTACTATGATTGTAAGTGTTTTGTAACCACAGCACATCATTTAGACATCCAACTCCTTTAAAGTTTAGTGATGAATTGGCAGCTGCTGTCATAATTCTATTTGTTTCCACCTGGCCAAATATAATGTGCTATCTGCTGTGGAATTTTAAGGTCTCCTACTGTTTCTTCCAGAACTAGGCTGCCTAAAAATCTTCATTACATAAGTTTTTTTAAATACATCTGTATTATTTAAGCACAGCTGAGAAGTTAAAATAGTTCAGTCCTTAAAGCCCACAGGACTGGGACAGGCCCATGAAATTATTTAAATTTAGGTACAGTTCATCCACAGAAATCTGTTTGAACACTAAACCAGAGACAACAAAATCATGGTTCCCCCTCCCTGCTACCAAGGGGACAACAATTAACACAATAAAAATATGATGAATTCAAATCCTTATCACCTGAATCACCTGATCTGAATCCCTCTTTAGGCTCTCTAAAGCTGCCCCAGAGCAGCCCACGCAGGCAGGCTGAGTGTGGAGCTCAGGGTGGCTCAGGCACCAAGCCAGCCACAAAGCTTGGCTTTAAACTTCCAGATGTGGCTCCTTCCCTCTTCAAAAACTGTCACAGTTTCCACAACACACAGCTGAACACACCCACCCTGGTTTAAAGGGCTGAGAACACCCACCTTTGTTTAAAGGGCTGCAAAACTCAGACTATCCACCTTGGTTTAAAGGGCTCCTAACTCACAACATCCACCTCAGTCAAAAGAACTGAAAACATCCAGCTTGGTTTAAATGGCTGCACAACTCAGAACACCCACCCAACTGAGAACATCCAGCTTGGTTTAAAGGGCTCCTAACTCAGAACATCCACCTTGGCTTAAAGAACTGAAAACAGCCAGCTTGGTTTAAAGGGCTGCACAGCTGAGAACATCCACCTTGGCTTAAAGGGCTGCACAGCTGAACACATCCACCTTGGTTTAAAGAACTGAGAACATCCACCTTGGCTTAAAGGGCTGTCTAATTCAGAACATCCACCTTGGTTTAAAGGGCTGCACAACTCAGAATATCCACCTTGGCTTAAAGGGCTGAGAACATCCACCTTGGTTTAAAGAGCTCCTAACAACTCAGAACATCCACCTAGGGCTGCCCAACTGAGAACATCCACCTTGGTTTAAAGGGCTGCACAACTCAGAACATCCCCCTTGATTTAAAGGGCTGCCCAGCTGAAAACATCCCCCTTGGTTTAAAGGGCACCTAACTCAGAACATCCACCTTGGTTTAAAGGGTTCCTAACTCAGAACATCCACCCCAGTTAAAAGAACTGAAAACATCCAGCTTGGTTTAAATGGCTGCACAACTCAGAACACCCACCCAGGGCTGCCCAACTCAGAACATCCCCCTTGGTTTAAAGGGTTCCTAACTCAGAACATCCACCTTGGTTTAAAGGGCTGCACAACTCAGAACATCCACCTTGGTTTAAAGGGTTCCTAACTCAGAACATCCACCTTGGTTTAAAGGGCTGCCCAACTCAGAACATCCACCTTGGTTTAAAGGGCTGCCCAGCTGAAAACATCCCCCTTGGTTTAAAGGGCACCTAACTCAGAACATCCACCTTGGTTTAAAGAGCTCCTAACTCAGAACATCCACCCAGGGCTGCCCAGCTGAGAACATCCACCTTGGTTTAAAGGGTTCCTAACTCAGAACATCCACCTCGGTTTAAAGAGCTCCTAACTCAGAACATCCACCCAGGGCTGCCCAGCTGAGAACATCCACCTTGGTTTAAAGGGCTCCTAACTCAGAACATCCACCCCAGTTAAAAGAACTGAAAACATCCCTCTTGGTTTAAATGGCTGCACAACTCAGAACATCCACCTTGGCTTAAAGGGCTGCACAACTCAGAACATCCCCCTTGGTTTAAAGGGCTCCTAACTCAGAACATCCACCCAGGTCTGCACAACTCAGAACATCCCCCTTGACTTAAAGGGCTCCTAACTCAGAACATCCACCCCAGTTAAAAGAACTGAAAACATCCCTCTTGGTTTAAATGGCTGCACAACTCAGAACATCCCCCTTGGTTTAAATGGCCCCTAACTCAGAACATCCCCCTTGATTTAAAGGGCTGCACAACTCAGAACATCCACCTTGGTTTAAAGGGCTGCACAACTCAGAACATCCATCTTGGTTTAAAGGGCTCCTAACTCAGAACATCCCCCTTGGTTTAAAGAACTGAAAACATCCAGCTTGATTTAAATGGCTGCACAACTCAGAACATCCCCCTTGGCTTAAAGAAGTGAAATCATCCACCTTGGTTTAAAGGGCTGCCCAAGTGAGAACATCCCCCTTGGTTTAAAGGGCTCCTAACTCAGAACATCCCCCTTGGTTTAAAGGGCTGCCCAAGTGAGAACATCCCCCTTGGTTTAAAGGGCTCCTAACTCAGAACATCCCCCTTGGTTTAAATGGCTCCTAACTCAGAACATCCCCCTTGGTTTAAGGGCTGCCCACTGAGAACAGAACTGAGAACACCCACCCAGGGCTGCCCAGGACTGAGAGCCCTCATTCCCACATCACCTGTGCCGTGTGTGATGTAAGTGAACTGCTCGAAGTGCTGCTCTTCTCTTGCTGCAAAAGCCTTTTTCCTTGCACTATGGCTCCTTCCTAGGTCCCCTCCACCACCCAGCATTCCTTAAACATGTAATGCTCTTGGGTCCTGGGATAAGCCAGAGGCCTGGCTGCATCAGCTGCACCCCAGCCAACAAAAAAAGCCATTTACTGCTCCAAAACCCCCAGCCTGCTCCAAACCCAGGGAGCCTGGGACAATGCTGGCAGGGCTGCTGCATTCACCACCACAGAAATGGCACTGAACAATGAGGGTGTCCCACAGAGCTCACAGGAGGTCCTGGACGTGTCCCCTTAAACACAGGATTCTGGAACTGTCAGGAGCCAACTCTGGCAGCCCAGCCCAAGAGCTGCTCCCTTGGGACTGACTGGTTTGAGTGGGAAGGGACCTGAAAGCTCAGCCAGTGCCACCCCTGGATCCCTGGCAGTGCCCAAGGCCAGGTTGGGGCTTGGAGCACCCTGGGACAGCAGAATGTGTCCTTGCCATGGCAAGGGGGTGAAATTCAATGCTGTTTAAAGCTCTTTCCCACCCAAAGCATTCCGTAATTCCATGATTCACCTTCCCCAGACGAGGGATATGTTGCACAACAAACATAATTCTGGAGGAATTTTAAACAGAGGATTCCATCTTTTCACATGATTCCATATTTCCACATGTCCAACACGTAACAGAAAATGCAGGAGTCACTGCTTCACGGCACAAGTTTGTCATAAGTGAAAAATGTCAGTATCAGCTTTATGAGTGTCAGAAACAGGCAACTAAACACACAAAACACAAGATTCTAAGGTCAACACCACAGTCAATCCCAACAGATCCCATTACCTGAATCACACTGAGAAGTCTCTCAGGGCAACTTCCACTTTCCTGGGCTCACTTCCTTCTTCAGACATTTAAACCACAACCTAAGGAGAGGCAAATAACACCAAGTGAGCTGTTTCTGCAAGAAAGCAGTGCTTTTCCACAGAAAAACTGCACTGCCTCATTTCACAGCCCCAGCACGGTGCTGCTTCTGCCCTGGCTGCTGCTCCCGTTAACTCCCGATCAGGGGGGCCTGCACACCCCGGGTCTCCGTTAATTATAAATCACTGCAGCCTGCACATCCCGGTTCTCTCGTTAATTACAAAGCAATGGAGCCTGCACATCCCGGGTCTCTCGTTAATTACAAAGCAATGGAGCCTGCACACCCCGGGTCTCCGTTAATTACAAAGCAATGGAGCCTGCACACCCCGGGTCTCCCGTTAACTCCAGATTAGGGGAGCCTGCACATCCCGGGTCTCCGTTAATTACAAATCACTGCAGCCTGCACACCCCGGGTCTCCCGTTAACTCCAGATTAGGGGAGCCTGCACATCCCGGGTCTCCCGTTAACGCCAAAGCAATGCAGCCCACACATTCCGGCTGCCTGCCAGCAGCTGGTTCGCGGCCGGGAGGAACACCGGAGCACGGCCAAACCAGCGGCCGCCCCTCCCAGCCCGGTGAGCCGGTCCCGCTGGGCTCTCCCCCGCCGGGCCCCGCCGTACCTGAGCCGGTGCCGAGGCTCCCGCGGCTCCAGGGGCGGCCGGGCCGCCTCAGCCGCCGCCGCGCTCCAACGGTCCCGGCCGCCGCCGCACGGCGCCCTGGCCAATCAGGGCCCGCCCGGCCCCGCCTTCTCGCGCCCCCCAGCCAATCGGCGGCCAGCGCCGCCTGGCGCGCTCCCGCCTCCGCCACAGCGCGCCCGCGCCGCGCGGCGCTCACCCCGGGGCGCGGCGGGACCGCGCAGGCGCAGCGCTAGCAGCCGAAGGGGCGGCCCCGCCCACAGCCCGCCCTGAGGGGCTGGGGCCGCCTGAGGGAGAGGGGCGGGCGGAGCGATGGCCGGGGCAGTGCTGCGGGCTCCGTCAGCCGTGGGTCTCCTCACAGCCATCCCTCAGCCATGGCTGTCCTTCAGCGCCATCCCTCAGCACCGTGTCAGCCATGGCTGTCCCCTCACAGCTCAGCACCGTGTCAGCCATGGCTGTCCCTCACCACCATCCCTCAGCACCGTGTCAGCCGTGGCTGTTCCTCACAGCTCAGCACCGTGTCAGCCATGGCTGTCCCTCACAGCCATCCCTCAGCACCGTGTCAGCCATGGCTGTCCCTCACAGCTCAGCACCGTTGTCAGCCATGGCTGTCCCTCAGCGCCATCCCTCAGCACCGTGTCAGCCATGGCTGTCCCTCAGCACCATCCCTCAGCACCGTGTCAGCCATGGCTGCCCCTCAGCACCATCCCTCAGCACCGTGTCAGCCATGGCTGTTCCTCACAGCTCAGCACTGTGTCAGCCATGGCTGTCCCTCAGCACCATCCCTCAGCACCCTGTCAGCCATGGCTGTCCCTCAGCACCATCCCTCAGCACCGTCCCAGCCATGGCTGCCCCTCAGCACCATCCCTCAGCACCGTGTCAGCCATGGCTGTTCCTCACAGCTCAGCACTGTGTCAGCCATGGCTGTCCCTCAGCACCATCCCTCAGCACCGTGTCAGCCATGGCTGTCCCTCACAGCTCAGCACCGTGTCAGCCATGGCTGTCCCTCACAGCCATCCCTCAGCACCGTGTCAGCCATGGCTGTCCCTCAGCACCATCCCTCAGCACCGTGTCAGCCATGGCTGTCCCTCAGCACCATCCCTCAGCACCGTGTCAGCCATGGCTGTTCCTCAGCACCGTGTCAGCCATGGCTGTTCCTCAGCACCATCCCTCAGCACCGTGTCAGCCATGGCTGTTCCTCAGCACCGTGTCAGCCATGGCTGTTCCTCAGCACCATCCCTCAGCACCGTGTCAGCCATGGCTGTCCCTCAGCACCATCCCTCAGCACCGTGTCAGCCATGGCTGTCCCTCAGCACCATCCCTCAGCACCGTGTCAGCCATGGCTGTTCCTCACAGCTCAGCACCGTGTCAGCCATGGCTGTCCCTCACAGCTCAGCACTGTCCCAGCCATGGCTCTTCCTCAGCACCATCCCTCAGAACCGTGTCAGCCGTGGCTGTCCCTCACAGCTGTGAACAACAGCCATCCTTCCAAACAGCCCCCTCACAGCTGTGAGTGGCTGCTGTCCCCTCAGCATCCGGCGGCAGCCATTGCTCAGCTCCATCCCCTCAGCTCCCAGGGCTGGAGCTCCTCTGCCATGGAGCCAGGCTGGGAGAGCTGGGAATGTTCAGCCTGGAGAAGGATCCAGGGAGAGCTCAGAGCCCCTTGGAGGGCCCAAAGGGGCTCCAGGAGAGTTGCAGAGGGACTGGGGACAAGGCAGGAGGGACAGGACACAGGGAATGGCTCCCAGTGCCAGAGGGCAGGGCTGGATGGGATCTTGGCAATGAGGTATTGTGCCCTGGCAGGGTGGGCAGGCCCTGGCACAGGGTGCCCAGAGCAGCTGGGGCTGCCCCTGGATCCCTGGCAGTGCCCAAGGCCAGGCTGGACACTGGCACACCCTGGGACAGTGGCAGTGTCCCTGCCATGGCAGGGGTGGCACCGGGTGGGCTCTGAGGTCCTTCCCACCCAACGCTGGGAGGGCAGCTCAGGCTCGTGCGGACTGTGCCCCTGCAGAAGTGTCCCCTGTGCCAGCGGAGGCTGTCACAGCTCCTGCCATATCCCACAGCTTCCCTGTCGCAGCCACAGCGGCTGTTTCCAGTGACGGCATCCCCTGCTCCATGGCGTGACCATGCCTGTGGATAACAGCATTCCATGGGCACCGGCAGTGTTTCCTGGGCAGGAGCCGGCAGGACGGGCTCTGTTCCAGGCTCTCTGTCCCCGTGCAAATGTCACAGCTCCTCCCTGCACAGCGCGGTCTGTGCCCGCAGGAGGGGAGGAGAATTCCTGCTGTGGAGGAGGGGAGGGATCACTCCCGGTTTGCACGAGCGGGAGGGAATGCTTTGGCAGGGAATAGGAAATGAGAGGGGAAATTGCCGCTCAGACGCTGTAGCTGCTGCCGTGGCCATGCTCATTGCGAGCTGCCTGTGCCAATGACGGTGCTCGGAATTCCGAATTTGTCCCGGAATTCCGGAGCCAAGCCCACGGGTGGCTGCGGGACCAAGTGAGGGAGGTGATTCCTGCTGGCTGCGTTTCCATCCCAAAGGCAGCAGCAGCCAAAGCGGCATTTGGAAAAGCCGTCTGCCGTGGGCTGCAGGGAGAAGCGCTGCAACCTGAGAAACACCAGATGGTGCCATGGCCTCACTTATTTCTCTGTGCCTCTGACTCCGGGAGCTCCTTCTTCCCAAGGGTCCCAGGGGAATTCTGCCTGGCCAGAAAAAAAAAGGGTTTTACTTACTGAACAACGAGACAGAGCCTTAATTAGTCACACCGATCAAAAAGAATAAATTAAAGTCTAGTGATGCTGCTAAGATGCCACCGGAGGGCTGGGGTGGATTTTTCCCACTGGTAGGTCTCCAACCCCTTCCATACTTAAAATACAGAATTGTTGATACTTTTAATGAATTCGGGGAAAAGAAATCCCAGGCTCTTGCACGTTCGTCAGGGCTGCTGATTTTACTGAGTTGTTAAGTGCACTCAGAGTTTTCCTGTCAGAAATCAGGTGAGTTGGTTACACACCTGTTTCCCCGAATCCCTCCATTTTAATGGAAATCAAGTTCCTGTCACTTGATACGGGTTTCTTCCTGTTTCTTTCTTTCCCCCAAATCTTCACTTCCATGCTCCTCAAGTGTCTTGAGACCCCAAGAATTGAGGGAACTGCAGAATTTATTAGGGCTAAGGAATAAACCAACCTTTTCCCCTAAAAATGTGCCAAAAGAAAATTTAACAGATGTCCATATCTTGTAAAGCCAGGGAAGTGGAGTTCCCTGTCAGGGAATGGCAGAAGGAAATCCCTGAAAACCCTCAGCAGGACCCAAGGCCATGGCCCCAGATGGTTTTGGTGAGCAGAAGATGGACCACGACGAGGGGGGCACACGTGTCCAGTGCCAAGGTGTTGGTTCCTTTGCCCACCCACCCACCACCACCCAAACCCGGGGGGAAGAAGGTGAAGAAGAAGGCGAAGAAGAAGGAGAAAGAGGTGAAGAAGGTGAAAAAGAAGGACTAGCCACTGCCCTAAAACCTCCATATATATGTCTATATTCTAAAGCCCCAAACTCTAAGTTTCCCACCCTGTGATATCACACACTTCTAACCAACCCCACACCCACAATCCCAGTGCTATCACTCAAATTTGGAAGCTTCTCCACAGCCTCAGGTCAAATGCAGTGCTCTCTTGAGTGTCTGTGCCTTCCAGCACAGAAAGCCCAAAACTCTCAGTATCCAGGGTTCCAACATTGAGGAGCTACAGGCAGGACATGAACCACAGGGAAGGATTTTGTCTGGTGCCATGTCCTAAGGGCACAGATATTCCAGTGGCAGGTTGGGAATGGGCTGTTGGGAGCAGCCCTGGATCCCCCTCTGAGACATTAAGGTGGAATTTTATACATATATATATTTATTTTATATATATATATATTCCCGTGTGTCCCCCAGAGATTGCTCCTGGGCTGGTGTAAATGCCCAGAAATCACCTCACTGACCCGCAGGTGCCTTTGATCCACACCCCCAGCACTTTCCTGATTTCAGAGTGGCTGTCACAGCCTGTGACAGACCTGGGCTGGCAGTGGCCCGGAGGGGGCTGGGGGTCCCACAGAGTCATTCTGTGAGCTTATCCTTGGGACACCTGTGGGCACAGAATAAAACCTGTGTGCATGAGGCTCAAGGCAGTGTCCATCCCACCAGGACAGGTGACTCCCATCCCTTGGGAAGCAGGCCTGGAGGAAGCTGTGGTACTGCAGCACACTCATTGCCTGTGGGATCACATCCCTGGCATCTGGCCTGGAAGAGCCCACAGCCCTCCAAAGGTGAAACTCTCAGCCCAGCTTTTCCACTCTAAAATCCATAACCAGCAGCAGAGAAGCCTGAACTGAAAGGGACAGCAGACCAGTTTGGTTCAGTTTTGAACTGGGAGATGCAGCAGCACCACTGGAATAAGGAACAGTCGTTTAGAAGTGCAGCAGCTCCAACATTGCCATTTAATCTCATCCACGTACCTTAAACAGGAAACAACCCCCCAGGCTGCCATTCCCTCTCAGGGCTTTGGGGAGGGGAGGGAGCTGGGAGGAAGAGGCCTGGGATGAAGGCAGGATCCCTCTGGACAGGGTGTTGCCCTGTTCTTCTAAGTTCTTCTAAGCCTTCTGATGTTTACATTTTTGTAATGGAGTTTTCTCACGCACTGTTCATGTAAATAATGATTGTTTTCTATTCCTTTCTGGAGGAGAAATTTGATGGACTGTTGGTTTGACCAGTGAGGTTGGAGAGGTGGCAATTTCATCCTCCAATCCAGGGCCACTTTTGAAATTCTATTTATATCGAGGCTGAGAAATAAACTTCCCTTCTTTTTACCTTGGAGGTTCCAGCATGCATGTCATTTCCAGTCCTATTGGACAGACAGGGAGCCTGGCACAGGAGGGACAGCCCTTCCCAGCCCCCGTGCTCACCTCTCGGTGCAGGGGTGTCAAACCCCGTCCTGCCCCAGCAGCTCTCACAGCTGGCTGCCAAGGTTTGGCTTTGCAGGACATCCCAGGGACAGTCAAGTACAGAAGCACCGGTTCTGTCTTTCCGGAGTTCATTTTTGTACCTTTAACCCCGATGTGTTCACGCTGCTCCTTTTCCCACCTCATTTCCTTCCCTGCACATCCCAGGGCCAGGACTGCTGCACGCAGCTCTGGGTTACACTCGGGATCCCAGGAGCACTCACTGGATTCGATGGAATAAATGTTATTTGGGATTCACCCGAGCCAACAAGGGCACCGCGAGGCTGGTGCGGCCACCTCGGGGCTCCAGCGTGCTCCCAGGCTCCCTCAGCAGGGAGCTGTGCTCCCTGTGCAGGTGCAGCCTGGGGCCAGGCACTCCTGCTGCTGCCCAAACTGGCACCCTCAGTGCTGCAGGGCTGGCTCCAGGAGCAGCTGGGATCGCAGCACAGGCAGCTGTGTCGGCTCTCGGTGTCCCGGGGGAACCCCCTCCCGACGGGAATTCACTCCGGGGCCAAGAGCTGCACAGACGGATCCGCACCAGCAGCCCTGCAGAGTAAGAAATCCGACCAGGAGTTCCCTTGACAGCACCGTGAGCGGCTCCTGCAGGCTGGTGTCGGTCAAAGGGTGGATTCCGTGAGCTGGGAGCTCTTTTCCAACCTGAATGATTCCGTGGAGAACCCACCCATTTATTCCCACCCACCCTGGAGCACACCCAGGCGCTGCGGGTCTGGTTTGGAGCAGGGGCTGCAGCTGCTTTGGCTGGGCGGGGTCATCCTTGTGGGGAGGGTCCACCCCAGCTCCTGGATCATGCCAGGAAACGAGGAAAACAGAACGATTTGTGGCTCTCCAACTGCTACAGCCTTCCCCAAACCCTCGGCTCTGGGCTTTGCTTCCCTGCAGAGCTCCTACCTGCTCCCCCCCAGGCTCCTTTCCCTTGTTTTTGTGTTTTTAAACATTATTACATCTCAGATCCAACCAGCTCAAATACTTTTTAATACATTGAAAATGTAAAATAAAGCATATACGAAGTACATACAGTATATATATACACATATTTCAAATACTTAAAATTCTTATGTAAAATATGATTTTTTTCTATATTATTTGTGTAAAAATACATTTTCAAATGGTGTCACCTCGATTTTGCTGTACAGACCCTCAAGCCCAATCAAAGTCCCTTTTAAAAAGGCAAAAGACAAAGGTTTAGGATTTTTGGAACTATGTTTACAGGCCTGTTGTCCACACAGGAAAAGCCTCTGGGAAACAGTATTGGATTGCTTCTTTGTGAGAATTCCCGTTTTTATTGCATTAACGGCAGGAACGGAGCCTCTTCAGTTGTGCTGCAGTAACCCCGCTGGCCTGGCCGAGGAACTGCCCCCGGTACCCTGTCACCACTCAGAACCCCTCCTTTGCCCTCTCTTTTCAGATACTAAAATATATATTACTTAAAATATATTACTGTAAGCTCTCCGACTCGCTCTGCACGTACAGCAAACGCAAGCGTTAAAAACCACCCGGGGCCGCTCCCTCCCGGCACCCAGCTCCTGTCCCCTGTCCCCTGTCCCCGTGTCACCCGGCGGCAGCGGAGCTCTGCTCCCGGGCAGCCGGCAGCGCCCTGCCCACCCCTGCAATTACCTGTCATAATTAATCAGCAAAGTGATGCTGCCACGGCCCCGCCGCCTCCCACATTCCCGCTGTGGGAAACCCCAGCCCGGCCCTGCTCTCCGCACCGCCCGCGGGTCTCAGGAACCATCGCACGGAGCCCCCCGGGAGGAGAGAAGCCCCAAAGCCGCTCCCGATCCACCCTCCCGCCCCGGATGGTCTTTGCTGCCTCTCCCCCGAGAGTCCCTCCCGAGGATTCCTCCTGAGGATCCCTCCCGAGGGTCCCTCCTGAGAGTCCCTCCCGAGGATTCCTCCTGAGGATCCCTCCCGAGGGTCCCTCCTGAGAGTCCCTCCCGAGGATTCCTCCTGAGGGTCCCTCCCGAGGGTCCCTCCTGAGAGTCCCTCCCGAGGATTCCTCCTGAGGGTCCCTCCCGAGGGTCCCTCCTGAGAGTCCCTCCCGAGGATTCCTCCCGAGGGTCCCTCCTGAGAGTCCCTCCCGAGAATTCCTCCTGAGGATCCCTCCTGAGGGTCCCTCCCGAGGGTCCCTCCTGAGAGTCCCTCCCGAGGATCCCTCCTGAGGGTCCCTCCCAGTAACGACCTGACCAGGAACTGCTGCTCCAGCAGCTGTTTTGTGCAACCAAAAAAAAAAAATTATAATTCCACCTTCCCAACCAGTGCAACTGCTTGGAACCTCCTCCTTCCTGTAAATTCCCGAAGGGAAAGTAAAATTCCACACCGAATTCCTTCCCTTGCTGCCCACCTGGCTCAAAACCTGAACCCCCAGAGCCGCGCTGGCACCTCCTGCGCCACAGCCTGTCTGAGGGGTTTGGGGCTGGGAAGTGAAGCGTTGGTCAGGCTGTAATTCCAGTTCTGTGTCCTGAAAAGGGAAACTGAAACCTCCTCCCTCATCAGGTTCCTTTCCCTGCCACAAACACTCTGCCATCAGGCTTTGGAAATCCTGGATTTTTGATGCTGCCATTCCCTGCAGTGCTATTAAACTCACTCTTGGGGGACCGAAGTCTAATGGTTTAAACTCTGTCACGACATCCCTTTATGATAAATCCCGTGTGGAGGTGCATTTACTGTCGATGGGAAGGAGCCTCAGCAGCGGGACAGGCTGGTCCCCCCCCAGGAACTCCACAGGATCCCCCTTCTGAAAGCCATCATCCCACACCCAGCTGCAGCACACAAAACTTCCCGGGCTTTGTCCCTATTCCATGGATTTTTACACCCAGCCCCTTATCCCAAACAATTTCCTCACACCCAGTGCCCTGTGCTCGCCCTCGGAGATGCTCCCCCAGGCTGCACCAGGAGCGTGCTCAGACCTCAATGGGCACCGAGAGAATCGATTTCCTTAAAAAGAAACAGAAGAAAGGTAGCCCAAGCTAAGTGTGGATCCATGAAATGGAACTAAGGCACTGACAGGTGGAAACTCCCGAGCCACCAGCACCATCCTACCCTGGCCAATGCCAGCCAGGCCACCTCCATGTCCCGGGTCACCGAGTGTCCCACCCCGGGTCACCAGCCAGCCCCTCCTGGATGGCACAGCCAGATGGGCACATTCCCACGGGATGGCTCTGGGAATGGCATTCCCCTGTACTGCCAGGGAACGGGCACAGCGAGCCCACGCTCAGCAAGGGAAATCCAGCAGGAGGAACCAGCTGGGCAGGGATGGCTTGGGAAGTGCCAGGGGAGCTCTGGAAGAGCCCTTCCAGCGGCAGCTGCAGCAGCCAAACGCCTGTGAGTGCTCAGGGTCACAGCTCCCTCCTCATCCTCTGCTTCCCCCTCTCCAACAGCCTGGAAAATCACCCTGAGAGGAGCCAAGGAGAGACCAGAACTGACCCAAGTGTGCACAGAAACCTCTCACTCTCCTCTGAGAAGGACTCTGTCAAATGCACGTTGGCCTCTCCTGGGCCGGCCCAGCCAGGAATGGAAGTGTCTGTCCAGGACTAGCGAGGGAGGAGTGGACAGATCCTGCTCTCAGCTCCAAACCAGCCCACACTGCCTCCCTCCCCAGGTTTACAAAAATGCAGGATTTCCTCTTCCCCAGCAAGAGCTGCAAGTGGGCAGTGGCAGGAAGGTGGCACAGGCCGGGGGTTCTTGGGCTACCCCCACCACCGCCACGGGCGGGAGATGCTCGTGGGGACAATTTTGTGCAATGTTTTAGATTTAAAAAATCAAGTTAATTTCTAATCCCTAAATGCTCCTCACCATGGGATGCCTGAGCAGCGATGTGGAATCACATCAGTGGGGGGTCACTGCTCTGCAGGAAATTTCAGGTGGCAGAACCCAGAGCAGGTGATGCTGCAGCTCCTGCTGCTCCAGAGGCAGCTGCACTCCCCACACAGGGAGGGAAACGCTCCTGCTGCCACGGGATCGAGTCTGAAACTCCCTTTTCCTTGTCACCACCAACTAAATCACAGTCATGGAATATCCTGTGCTGGAACAGACCCACAGGGATCATCCAGTCCAACTCCTGACCCTGCACGGACACCCCAACAATCCCACCCTGTGCCTGAGAGCCTTGTCAAAGGCTCCTGGAGCTCTGGCAGCCTTGGGCACCTCTTGTTCTGTGGAAAACCACCCAGGAATTATTCCTGCTCCTCCCCACCAGTGCCGGGCTCCCGGGGAGAAGGGGAGGGGAGCAGTAGTACAAAGGAGAGGGGAAGGGAAGGCTGAGGACCCCGTGCACCACTCAGTTAACCCACTGCTGGGGGAATATTGCTTCAGCTTAAAAAGGCCTTTGGATTAAAAGTGAATTCAGTGCTTTTCCATCAAAAACATACATAGCTCTGTTCCCTGACCAGGATGCAGCGAGGGCCCCACCCACCCGGGGAGGAGAACAGCCCTGGGTGACTCGTGCTCCATCAGCACCCTCAGCTCCCAGGAACACGGGGCCACTGTGCTTTGATTTCCCTCAGTGCAAGTGAAGGAACCCAGGAACTGTCAGGGAGCACAGGTGCCACCAGCCGTGTCCCCAGTCAGCCCTGAGGGGCTGCCCCAGCACCCCTCCCCCAGCTGGGCCCCAGCTGAGCTGAGCTCAGCCCAATTTGGTATCTCAAACACAAAGAGCCACCCAACGACAGACACTCAATTGCCTTCCCCTACACCCAGGAAATACAAAATCTTGGACAGAAACTGGAGATGTCTGACCATGGGGGTGTTTGGATGAGAACAAAAGCTTCCCAGAGCATGGCAGGACCCAGGGTGACACTTTGTGCCCTTCACCTGCCCCCTTGTCCCAAGAGCAGCTGGCTCTGAGCTGTGGGATGGCAGCTCCAGCTCCCGGGAATGCCCAGGAGAGCAGGTTCCTGCCAGCCCTGGGAATGCCCAGGAGAGCAGGTTCCTGCCAGCCCTGGGAATGCCCAGGAGAGCAGACTCCTGCCAGTTCAGGGAATGCCCAGGAGAGCAGACTCCTGCCAGTTCAGGGAATTCCCAGGAGAGCAGACTCCTGCCAGCCCTGGGAATGCCCAGGAGAGCAGGTTCCTGCCAGCCCTGGGAATGCCCAGGAGAGCAGACTCCTGCCAGTTCAGGGAATTCCCAGGAGAGCAGACTCCTGCCAGTCCTGGGAATGCCCAGGAGAGCAGACTCCTGCCAGTCCTGGGAATGCCCAGGAGAGCAGACTCCTGCCAGTTCAGGGAATGCCCAGGAGAGCAGGTTCCTGCCAGCCCTGGGAATGCCCAGGAGAGCAGACTCCTGCCAGTTCTGGGAATTCCCAGGAGAGCAGACTCCTGCCAGTTCTGGGAATGCCCAGGAGAGCAGAGTCCTGCCAGCCCTGCCTGGCCAGGCACAGCTGTGTGACCCCTGCTCCCAGTGGGTCCGTGACAGTCCCCAGGACTGAGCTGTTCTGGTCACTGCCATGGCCAGCCCAGCTCCCTGCAGCTCCAGCAGCAGCACACCCGGACACCTCCCTTCAGCTGGGATACTGGGAGAGGGGATCTGCAAACCAGGAACACCAGCCTGCATTGCACAGCCCAGGGGCCTCTGGAACAGAGGGAAAGGCAATGGAGAGAAAGGCTGGCACGGCATCAGTTCCCAGGGATCTGAACTGGGAGCAGCCAAGGGAGCCTGCTCAGGGCTCCTGCCTCAGTGCTCCATCACCACACACGGCTGGACTCGGATTATCCCGTTCCCTCTGCCAGGAGAAAACCAACGATGGGCTGTGGGCTGGATCTCCCCGGGGAGAGCAGAGCTCAGCAAACGTGCTCAGAGCAGGCTGGGGTTACTGGAACTGCAGTACAAGTCAAACACTATCTCCTAAAAGATTGAAAAAATATCTTTAAACAAAATAATGTGGCATATTTACATAATTCCTTAAGTGCAAACTCTTGTCACAATTCATGTAGTCGAGCGCGATTTCGACTCCCTGTACAAGAAGGTGCTCTTTCGTTAATGAAAGAAGGACTCTAACTCTGTATTCCTGATTCAGTAACGTGTCTCTTGTGCAAGGCAGTAAAATTCCTGTTTCTTCCCAAGATTCTTCCGACAGCAGCCCCCGGAGGAAGCCGTGCTGCTCCCCTCGCGCCGCCCCCGTTACCGCACCACGAGGCAGGAGACGCAGAGCTTGGAGGGGCCGATGCAGTCGTCATGGCAGAAGGCACCGCAGCCCTTGCACATGATCATGGCTTTCAACCTGCAGTAACATTTGGAAGGGGGATCCTCCATGGCGCCGTCCTCGGCGAACGCCTGCACCGGGAGGCTCTGCCCGTGGCCGCCAGAGTTCACGGCCTGCCCGGTGGGGATGGTGGTGACGGTCACGGAGAAGGACATGACGTTGCCCATGGAGCTGGCCAGCTGGTTGCACTCGCTCATGAGCGAGCCCTGGCCCACGTCGGGCGAGGTGGAGACGTTGATGGTGCCGCTGTAGCTGGACCCCAGCAGCTGCGCCCCGGCGCTCCCGGGCAGCTTCGGGGGGTGCGGGGCAGGGAGCAGCGGGGGCTGTGCCGGGTCCAAGGACGGGGTGGGGGGCCCGAAGAGCTCCGTGCCACCGTGGCCCTTGCCCCTCATGGCGTGGGCCATCTGCTCCTGCGCCGCCTGCAGCAGGTCCCGGGCCAGCGCAGTGCCATCTAATGCTGGCACCTTCTCCTTGGCTGCCGGCCGCACCGGGGCTGCCTCGGCCTTGGCAGCCTTTGCCCCCAGGGAGCCGGGCTCTGCAGGGCCGTGTGAGCCCTGCTCCTTCTCCCCCTGCCCCGCCCGTGGCTCCTCTTTGACGCTGCTGTGCTCCCGTTCGTCCCCGGAGCTCTCGTCGTCCGCGTCCTCCTCGCTGCTGCTGCCCTGGCCGCCCGTGTCCTCGGCCTCGCCCAGCTCTGCCCTGGCGCCCTCGGCGGGGCTGCTCAGCCCCAGGCGGGGCTCGGCGCTCCCAGAGAAGCCTCTCCTCAAACTCTCCGAGCCGCGGCCGTAGGTGGAGATGTTGAGCAGGTAGTGCCCAGACATGGCAGGCTTGGACGTCCTCCTGCCCGTGAAGCCCAGCATGAATCTCTGGCTGGTGGAGCTGTTTTCCACCGGGAAACCTGAGTGCGGGAGGTTCAGCTGCGAGGGCTGAAGGACGGGCAGCACGTTCTGCCTCTGCACCCTCTTGATGAGAGTCTGCAGGATCTGCTCCTGGGTGGATTTGCTCAGCGCCTCGTGGCCCTGGTGCTGCTCAGGCCCGGGCTCCTTTCCCGAGGGGAGTGGGAAGGTCCTTGGAATGTGAGGCAGAGGCCTGTTCTGGCAGAAGAGCTTCCCAAGGTGCTGCGGGGGCAAACCCGATGCTCTGTCCCCCGCCTCGGCGCCGGGAGCTGCCACCCCCTTCTCTTCCTGAGGAGCCACCGGGACACTTTTCATTTCTGCTTTGGTCAGCGGCTTGGGCAGGATCTGCTCCAGAGGGACACTCTTGCCCTGGAGCAGCTGGGTGACCAAAGGGTTGTTGGCAGGAATGCTGGAGCTCGCTCGGGGCAGGGCCCCACCGGGAGGAGACTTAAGGCTGGCTGCTACTGAGGAGCTGCTGGAGGGTGGGACGGGTGCACCCACAGCTCCAGCCTGGGCTCCGGGGCCCGTGGGTGGCGGGGGGGACACCAGAGGGGAAGGAGATTTGCCTTTGGGGAGGTCACAGGCGGTCCCTGCTGAAGGACCGTTCCCGTTCCCAGCCACCGGAGCCCCCCGGGCCGGGGCAGGAGGGGCCGTCCCTGCCCGGTCCCCACTGGGGATCCCCGGGGACCCGGGGGTGGCCGTGCCCCGCGGGGGGCTCGGCGTGGCCCCAGCGCCGTTCCCTAGCGCCGGGGCTGCCGCGGGGGCCCCTGGCTGTAGTTGTGCTCCAGGAGGATGGCGAGCAGCTCCCGGCTCCGCCTGGCCCTCCACCTGGGAACGGGGCCCTGGGCAATGGGGAAGAAACCTTCTCGAACCTCCCCCGCTTCCAGTTCCTGCCAGTTCCAGTGCCTTTGCTCCAGCTGCAGCTTGGGTGGCTCCGCCGGGGTCTCTCCCGTCTCCCCCCCTGCCCGGGGGTCTCCCCCCGCCCGGGCCGGGCCCTGGCACGGCCCCCCCGGCCGAGGCGGCGGCGGCGGCGGCCGCTGCCCTCTGAGCCTTGGCCTGCTGAGCTCTTGCCTTGATGTCGGCCAAGGTCCTGGCCCCTGTCCTGCCAGGACTGCTGAGGGACAGGGGGAAGCACGCCCTGGGAGAGACCTGGCCCGCAGGAAATGGCATCGGGGAGATTCTGGACACGGGAATCTGCAAGAGAGCAGGAGAAAAGCACAGCTGAGACACGGGGAGCACCCCACCCACAGGGTCGTGTTTGCACTTTCGTCTGAGAGAACTGCTGGTGGTGGTGGTGGAGAAATCCCTTTGGAGAAACCCCTCCTGTCCCTGCCTGGAGACCAGAGACATGTCTGACCCTCGGATGCCTCCCAGGCAGTTTTGGGGTGCTGCAAACCCCATGACTCTGAGTGGAGCTCATCCCTCAAGTCACCCCAGAGCCCCCAGGCTCCCGCCCTGAAGGGCTGATCCAGCCCCTGACCTGTCAACCCCTGTTCCACGTCATTCAGATGTAACTTCAGATGTAATTTTGTATTCAGATATCCTTTGAAAGGTGTCATCATCCTGCTGGACTTGGCCTCGCTTTTCCCCCTGCTCACCCATCATTTCTCTCCTCAGCACCTTTGTACAAAGCCATGTAAATGTAAAAATCCCCTGAGCTGCAGAAAAAATGCTAATAATTTACTCTTTCCTTCTAAAACATTTTCCCCAATGCTCCAGCTGACTTGCCCCATGTTTGCTTTCCCAACATATGTGCTGAGCCCTGCACTGAGCCTGGTGCTGTTCCCCCTGCAGAGATCTCAGGGAGTTCATCTGAGGTTACATTTATTTTCCATATGAATAAAATCCTCACTGGATCCCACTGAGCTCTGATCAACCACTTCACCACTTCATTTCTGGGGGATGACAAGTCTTGGGGACATGTCTGTCCCCATTTCCCCCTGCTTTGCAAGGGAATCTATTCACAATCACCTTCACCTCACTCAGCTGTTAAATGAAATCCCACCTTTATTGCCCTGGCAGCCAGCCCTCCTTCCTGCATGGTATTCCAGACCTCTTTTATGGACACTTTTCCCAATTCTGTGTCACTGACAGTTTCACTGATGCTTTCCTGCCTTGGTGCTGTTCCTATCAACATGGTGACAATGATCAGCTGCTTTCAAAGTTTTGACTTTGCACCCTTTTAGTACAGAAGGATATGAACAGGGCAGCAGAATTCCTGGGACACACAGGACTACAGGAGTCCAGCTTCTGCCTAAGGGCCTGGAGCAGCAGGGTCAGCAGCTGCCTGCTCCTGACCTGGCTCTCAAAGCCAGGGCCTGCCAAGCCTGCAGTGTTTCTGTCCTGCTGCCTCCCCGTGCCCATCCCAGCAGGGGCCAATTCCCTCCTTCCTTTCCCAGAGGGCCTCTGCTCCTGAGATGTTCCCCAAAATTCTCCTTCCCTGCTCCTGCCCTGGCACTGCAGCACTACAAACCAGACTGCAGTGCTGCCAGGGGCTCTGCTTTTCACCCCAGTGTCTGGACTGGCTGCAAGGGGGCCTGGATGGCTCCTCTGGCCCTGGGTGTCCCCAGCTGCCAGGCTCCTGCCCCTCTTTGTCACCACGGCCCTGCAGAGCCCCTCTCTGCAGCCTGGGACGGCAGGAGCTGTGTCAGGGTCAGGCTGGGCTCTGAGGGCCCTTCCCCCCCCTGAACCCAGAGTTTGGGGTTCAGTGCCCTGGGGGAGCCCCCGGGGAGGCCCAGCCGTGGCTCTGTCCCTACCGGGCTCACCTTGAGCGGGGGCACCCGCGGCACCGCCGGCCCCGCGCCGGGAAAGGGCTGCCTCCGAAAGGCCTGCTGGTGCTGGCAGGGCTCAGCCACACGGGGCTTCTTCTCGGGGCTGCCTGGAGCTTCCTCCCTGCTCTCCGACTTCCTCTTGTGGGCCTCCACCCCAACCTCCATGGCCTCGCTCCCGGGGGGCTTCTTCTCCTTCTCCTTCTCCTTCTCCAGCGTGGCCGGGGCTGCCGCGGGGCTCTGCGCCTTCGCCGCTCCCCCGCCTGCCTCGGGGCTCTTTGGTTTGCTCGGGGCACCCAGAGATTCCTTTCCTGGTGCCTCCTTGGCTGCCCCAGGCTTCCTCTGCTCCTCTGCCCCGTGGCTGACGGTGCTGGGGGGTTTCTGGGGCAGGGTTTCTCCAGGAGCTCTCTCCTGGCCAGGCCCGGGCCACTCGCCGGCTCTCGCCGCTCGCCGCTCCGGGGACGCCTCGGCGGGCTTGGCTGCCTTGGGCTGCGGCTCCTCTCTGCCCTCCTCTCCTGCTTTCCTGCCGGCTGCTGGGGCTGCCTGGGGCTCCGAGGGGGATGCGGACGTGCCCTGCTCCCGGCACGGGGCCGGGGGGCTGCGGGGCCGGCCGGGCTCTGCCGCCTCGGGCTGCGCTGTCAGTCGCTCCGACTCCTCGGGGCTCAGCCCAGAACTGCCAAGGCAAACAGAGACTTTGCTTTGTAAAACGCCCCTGCAAAAGCTTCCCATCCTTGGGAAATGGAGGCAGGATTCTCTATATAAACTCCCTAAAGAAAT
Source organism: Haemorhous mexicanus (assembly GCF_027477595.1). Lineage (NCBI taxonomy): Eukaryota > Metazoa > Chordata > Aves > Passeriformes > Fringillidae > Haemorhous > Haemorhous mexicanus. The sequence goes on along the minus strand of NC_082343.1, from coordinate 117,685,287 downwards.
GTCTCACACACCCAATTCTGTGCCACCATCACTGAGAACCTTCCCTACTGATAATCCTTCCACAGGAAACAGAAATCAGCTAAATGCAATACATGGAACACTGGGTAGCTCCAGGCCTGCTCCAGACACCAACTTTCCAGGCTGCAAACCCAAAGGGTTTGGCCAACAGTGTATATTTCCCTGTATGAGCCCCCAGTGCCTCCTCTGCAGCTCACACGGTGACACTGGCAGGAGGGGACACTGAGAAGGAAGGGTCCCACCACCCCTTCAGGAGGAGCATGGGATCTAATTCCCACAGTGATGTCTGGGAAAAGTTTCTCCTTCTGGATTAACTTCATCCATCCCTCTCAGTGATTTGTCAAATTGGGGTTTTTCCCCAAATATAACCCTGGGAAGGTCTGGTGAATCTGTGGATTGGTTCCCCCAGACCAAGCTCTCAGGAGCTGGAGGGAACTGAGCTCCTGCTCCTGCACACATCCCCTCCACGGTGTCCTGCTGTCCCCTGTACCCCTCATGCCCCAGGACTGGGGCTGTTGTCACCTTCCCACGAGCACAGACCTGGCTCAGGTGGCTGATGAAGCTCCTGGTGAGCTGCACTCCCAGCCTGGTGTATCCCTGTAGTTGTTCTTACAGCCTGGAGGGACACCCACAGCACCCCAACCACACCAGGGAATGCCAGGAATGCCCTAAGGCTCTGGAGGGTTAATACACCCAGGATGAATGGGGGGCACAGTGGCTGGCAGGGTGAGGACAACCCCAAACCTGGCACAGTGCAGGGTTAGAAATTCCTGGTCAGTTATTTACACCTGTGTGCTCCTTCCCCGGTCTCTCAGCAACTCAGAAACCCCAAATCCTCCCTGTAGCCTCAAAGGATGGGAAACCCCTGAAGCAAGGGGAGGCAGAGAATAAAAGCCTGGCAGATTTGGAGGTGTAACCAGGTGGTGTGGGGCTGGAGATATGGGAATGCAGGTCCTGACCCTGAGGTGGGGCACGCTCGGCCACCCCAGCTCCAGGAGAGTGGCTCCAAGCAAGGAGGAGTGACATGCCAGGACACCCTGCAGTGGATAAAGGGTGACAAACCTCCCACCTGACCTGGATCCCGCCGGCATTTCCCAGTTTCCTGGAACCAGCTGAAGCCAGGAACCTTCCTCAGGCTCCAGGGAACGCAGTGTCCATGGATGGGCACCCCAGAGCACAGCTGAGCTCTCACCTCTGCCCGTAGTAGCTCTCAAAGAAGTGCTCCTTCCACAGCTCCACCTTCTTCTCCTTCTCGATTTCCTGCCGGATCCGGAGCTGCATTTCCGGGGTGAACTCTCCTGGGGATGCAGAGGGGATTGCTGAGCCAGGGGAGGGCTGGCTAAGGGGGCACAGGGGCCAGGGAGGGCTGGGTAAGGGGGCACAGGGGCCAGGGAGGGCTGGCTAAGGGGGCACAGGGGCCAGGGAGGGCTGGCTAAGGGGGCACAGGGGCCAGGGGAGGGCTGGCTAAGGGGGCACAGGGGCCAGGGAGGGCTGGCTAAGGGGGCACAGGGGCCAGGGAGGGCTGGCTAAGGGGGCACAGGGGCCAGGGAGGGCTGGCACTGCAGGGCACAGGGGCCAGGGAGGGCTGGCTAAGGGGGCACAGGGGTCAGGGGAGGGCTGGCACTGCAGGGCACAGGGGCCAGGGAGGGCTGGCTAAGGGGGCACTGGGGCCAGGGAGGGCTGGCTAAGGGGGCACAGGGGCCAGGGAGGGCTGGCTAAGGGGGCACAGGGGCCAGGGAGGGCTGGGTAACAGGGCACAGGGGCCAGGGGAGGGCTGGCTAAGGGGGCACAGGGGCCAGGAAGGGCTGGGTAACAGGGCACAGGGGCCAGGGGAGGGCTGGCTAAGGGGGCACAGGGGCCAGGGGAGGGCTGGGTAAGGGGGCACAGGGACCAGGGGAGGGCTGGCACTGCAGGGCACAGGGGCCAGGGAGGGCTGGGTAACGGGGCACAGGGACCAGGGAGGGCTGGGTAAGGGGGCACAGGGGTCAGGGGAGGGCTGGGTAAGGGGGCACAGGGGCCAGGGAGGGCTGGGTAAGGGGGCACAAGGGCCAGGGAAGGGCTGGCACTGCGGGGCACAGCCCCAGGTGGGTGTCCCAGGAGCCCTGACATCCCAGGCTGCTGCTCCAGTGGAATGGGGCAGTCCAGGGAACAGAGCTGGGAAGGGAATGGAGCCCCAGGAGAGGCTGAGGGAGCTGGGAAGGGGCTCAGCCTGGAGAAAAGGAGCTCAGGGGGGACCTTGTGGCTCTGCACAACTCCCTGACAGGAGGGGACAGCTGGGGGGGGTCGGGCTCTGCTCCCAGGGAACAGGGACAGGAGAGGGAACAGCCTGGTCACATTTGGAAGGGCCTCACCACCCTCCCAGGGAAGAATTTCCCCAATTTCCCATCCAAACACCCGAAGGGATGGCTCGAAGCACTGAGCACCCCATGCCTGCTCTGGAACAGAATTTCCCTTCTCTGCCCCCAGCATTGTCTGTGTTTAGGTGCCACAACTCCAGAGTGCCCCACCTCTACTGTCAGTTCAGATTTCAAACACAATTTTCCTTCTTTTCTCATCTCTTCCAGAGATTTCCTGTGTCAGTCCAATGCAGAACTCCCCCTGCAGCCCCCTCCCACCCTGAGCCCCCCAGCTGAGGGCAGTGAGCTCCTGCAGGGCTGCAGCTTCTCCAGGAGCACCCTGCAGGCTCCCCCAGCCCCTGCCCAGCCGGGGGTCCTGGGGCTCCCCCAGCCCCTCCCCAGCTGGTTCTGGGGCTCCCCCAGCCCCTCCCCAGCCGGGGGGTCCTGGGGCTCCCCCAGCCCCTCCCCAGCTGGTCCTGGGGCTCCCCCAGCCCCTCCCCAGCTGGTCCTGGGGCTCCCCCAGCCCCTCCCCAGCCGGGGGGTCCTGGGGCTCCCCCAGCCCCTCCCCAGCTGGTCCTGGGGCTCCCCCAGCCCCTCCCCAGCCGGGGTCCTGGGCAGGCTTTACCTTCTGACAGCCTCTCCTTCCAGCCCTGAGCAGCCGAGGTGAAGAACTCGTTGTTGAGTGCGGAGCTGCTGAGCTTCATCAGCCCGTCAGGGCCCACCTGGGGAGACACAGCCTGGTCAGCTGCTGGCCACAGCCTGGTCACAGCCTGCTCACCTGCTGGCCACCTGATGGCCACTGTCCTGGCTACCTGCTGGCCACAGCCCGGTCACCTGCTGGTCAGAGCTCATGGACACAGCCCTGCTCACCTGCTGGCCACAGCCTGGTCACAGCCTGGTCACCTGCTGGCCACTGCCCTGGGCACCTGCTGGCCACTGCCCTGGGCACCTGCTGGCCACTGCCCTGGGCACCTGCTGGCCACAGCCCTGGTGTGCTGGGCCACAGCTGGAGCAGGGGAGCAGCTTTAGTGTCCAGCCCCATGGGGACCAGGATTTTGTCACACAGCTGGACAAAGCAGAGCCTCAGAGGGGCACACTGAAAACGTGCTGCTATTTCAGAGGGGCACACTAAAATCCTGGTGCTGTTCCTCTCAACAATTCTGGAGGATTTGGGAACACTCCCACCAGCCCAGCCCCAGTGTCCAGCCTGGCTTTGAGCACTGCCAGGGATCCAGGGGCAGCCCCAGCTGCTCTGGGCACCCTGTGCCAGGGCCTGCCCACCCTGCCAGGGAACAATTCCTCATTGCCAAGATCCCACCCAGCCCTGCCCTCTGGCACTGGGAGCCATTCCCTGGGTCCTGTCCCTCCCTGCCTTGTCCCCAGTCCCTCTGCAGCTCTCCTGGAGCCCCTTCAGGCCCTGCAAGGTCCTGAACGATGACAATTATTATTAGGTGACTATTATTATTATTACTATTATTATTATTATTATTATTAGGTGACCATGTCACCCAGAGGAGGATTGGCTCTCCCCTGCCCCCGTGCCCCTCTCCCCACAGGTACCACAACAGGAACAGGATCTCCACCTGGCATCCCTCCCTGCCTGCCCTGGAGCCCTGCAGGGTGGGGCAGCCCAGTGAGTTCTGTACCTGGTGGGACAGCCCAGGTGAGTGTGTACCTGGGGCGGGGCAGCCCAGGTGAGTGTGTACCTGGGGCAGGGCAGGTGAGTTCTGTACTTGGGGCAGCCCAGGTGAGTGTGTACCTGGTGCAGCCCAGGTGAGTGCTGTACCTGGGGCAGCCCAGGTGAGTTCTGGATCTGGGGCAGCCAAGGTGAGTGTGTACCTGTGTGGAACAGCCCAGGTGAGTGCTGTACCCGGGGCAGGGCAGCCCAGGTGAGTTCAGTAATTGGGGCAGCCCAGCCCAGGTAACTGCTGCACCTGGATAGCCCAGGTGAGTTCTGTATCTGGTGCAGCCCAGGTGAGTGCTGTAGCTATGTGGAACAGCCCAGGTGAGTGCTGTAGCTGTGTGGGGCAGCCCAGGTGAGCCATACCTGTCTGTCCATGTCGGGCAGCAGCAGCCGGCACTGCTGGCCCTCGGGGGGCAGCCCAGCCCAGTGAGTGCTGTACCTGTGTGGGACAGCCCAGGTGAGTTCTGTACCTGGGGCAGCCCAGGTGAGTGCTGTACCTGGTGCAGCCCAGGTGAGTGTGTACCTGTGTGGAACAGCCCAGGTGAGTGTGTACCTGGTGCAGCCCAGGTGAGTGCTGTACCTGGACAGCCCAGGTGAGTGCTGTACCTGGGGCAGGGCAGCCCAGGTGAGTGTGTACCTGGTGCAGCCCAGGTGAGTGCTGTACCTGGGACAGCCCAGGTGAGTGCTGTACCTGGGACAGCCCAGGTGAGTGCTGTACCTGGGACAGCCCAGGTGAGTGCTGTACCTGGTGCAGCCCAGGTGAGTGTGTACCTATGTGGAACAGCCCATGTGAGTACTGTACCTGTGTGGAACAGCCCAGGTGAGTGCTGTACCTGGGGCAGCCCAGGTGAGTGCTGTACCTGGGGCAGCCCAGGTGAGTGTGTACGTGGGGCAGCCCAGGTGAGTGCTGTACCTGGTGCAGCCCAGGTGAGTGCTGTACCTGGGGCAGCCCAGGTGAGTGTGTACCTGTGTGGAACAGCCCAGGTGAGTGCTGTACCTGGACAGCCCAGGTGAGTGTGTACCTGGGGCAGCCCAGGTGAGCCATACCTGTCTGTCCACGTCGGGCAGCAGCAGCAGCAGGCGCTGCTGGCCCTCGGGGGGCAGCAGGCTGAAGGTGTGCTTGTTGATCAGGGCCCGCAGGTTGGTGTTCACCAGGATGGAGTCCGGCGTCTCCACGTCGATCTCGGCGCAGCGCGCTCTCTTCAGCTGCCCTGGGGGAGCACACACCTGGTCAGCCTCACTGCCCTCCCCGGGGCCCTGGGCACGGGGGTGCCACCCTGGGAGCTGCCCCAGGGCTCCTCTGGCCTCTGCACACAGGTGGAATGATCTGCCACGCTGGGGTTTCCCTCAGGTGTGACACCTCGTGAGAGGGCATCCATTTGTTTGGGACCATTTTGGGTTCACCTGGGTGCAGCCCTGGCTGGGCTCTGGTGCTGCCCAAGGTGCATCCATGGAGGAGATCCTTGGAATAAATCCCTTTGGCCTTTCTATGTTTCACATTCTGTGTGCTTTGGTGTGTTGGTCTGGGCTCCATATTATGGGATGGTGAGCTCTGTGCACAGAGCAGGGAGACAAAACAATTCCTGCTCCAGCTGGGCACCAAGGACAAATGAGCCAAATCTCAGCCCAGGAGCACAAACAGGAGAGAGAAAAACAAGCAGGGTGGGAGTGCCTGGGCTAAGGCTGGGCTGGGACAATGAACTGCAAGGTGCAAATGGAGCAGAGCTGATCCCAGGGAGAGACCCCGTGCCCGGCCGTGCATTTTGGGGCCTTTTTGGGTCACCTTGGGGGCAGCCCTGGCTGGGCTCTGGTGCTGCCCCAGGTGGGTCCATGCAGGAGATCCTTTAATGAATCCCTGCTTTATTCTTTAGCTCTGTCCAGCCTCTGCTCCAGGGCAGCCTTCCCAAGGCATCCCCCCAAACACAACCCTGGGAAGGTCTGGTGAATCTGTGGATTGGTTCCCCCAGACCAAACTCTCAGGAGCTGGAGTGACCTGAGCTCCTGCACATGTCCCCTCCATGCTGTCCTGCTGTCCCCCTCATGCCCAGGACTGGGGCTGTTGTCACCTTCCCACGAGCACAGACCTGGCTCAGCAAGCTCTGGACTAAACAAGCTAAACCAGCCCAAGCCCTTCATGTAAATCTGAAACTGATTTCTACCTCAGGGTACTTCTCTAACTCCATGTCTCACCCACAGAGCTGGGAGATGCAGGCTCAGAACTCTCCACCCCCACTCAGCCCACCTCCCTGGGGACCCTGGCTTCTCAGGAGGGTTCCTGCAGCTCCTTTTGGCCAATGGTCTGGTTTAATTCTCCAGTAAAAGCCAGTTTGCTGCTGGGCATTTCCTTTGGGCTCTGCTGCTCTGCACAGTGCCAGAGACCCCAGAGTGAGGGAACAGCTGGAGCTGGGCCAGGGGCATTTGGCATGGATCTCGGCAGGATCTTCCCCTGAGGCTGCTGGGCACTGCCCCAGGGAATGGGCACATCCCCAGCCCTGCCAGAGCTCCAGGAGCCTCTGGAGAGCCAGGGATTGCCAGGGTGGGGTTGTTGGGATCACCTGGCCAGCACCAGGAGCTGCATTCCACCATCCTTGGGGGTTTCTCCCCCTCAGGACATTCCATTCCTTGTAAGAATATCCTGAAATTCCCCAGGGTCAATCCCACCCTTGCAGAATGTAACAGGAACCAGAAAGGTTGGGAGGGCTGAGAAAGCTCCAGGAAAGGGCTGGGAGCCAAATCCAGCAGGGTCTGAGGGATGGAGACCCAGGGAGGAATTTCTTTTCCCTTTTTCATGTTTCTTTTTCTTTTTCATGTGTAAGTACATTAAAACCCCACAAATAAAGCAGGTCCAACAGCTGGGAATTCCCAGGAGAGGCCAGCTGGGAAGGGCTGATCTGAGGATGGAATTCTGAGTTATTTATCCCAATTCCAGCAGCCTGGCAGCCCCTCCCAGGGTCCCTCAGCAATGCATGGAGCACACTTTGCTTTGCTGGTCTGGCTTTTGCCCTGGCCCTGGAGCAGCCAAAGCCCTGGGAAAGCAGGAGAAGCAGGGAATCCATCTCTTACTTGCATGGAGCCTGTCAGATCTGGGGAAGGGCTTCTTGGGCAGCCCTGGCAGGGAGTTCTCGAGCTTCACCGAGGGCGAGGAGCTGGAGGTGGAGTTTGGGGGGCTGCTGGAATGTCCATCTGCCTGCTTCCCTTCCCAACCTGCCAGAAAGGGACACATGGAACATGGGCATGCACAGAGAGAACCTGCAAGAGCATCCTCCTGCAGGGGCTGGAGCTCCTCCAGCTCCCAGAGCCACCCCTGCAGCTCCAGCAGTGCCAGCACAGACATTCCTGAGCTCCTGCAGGGGATGGAGCTCCTCCAGCTCCCAGAGCCACCCCTGCAGCTCCAACAGCTCCAGCACAGACATTCCTGAGCTCCTGCAGGGGATGGAGCTCCCAGAGCCACCCCAGCAGCCCCAGCACAGACATTCCTGAGCTCCTGCAGGACCCAGAGCCACCCCTGCAGCTCCAGCAGCCCCAGCACAGACATTCCTGAGCTCCTGGAGGGGATGGAGCTCCCAGAGCCACCCCTGCAGCCCCAGCACAGACATTCCTGAGCTCCTGCAGGGGATGGAGCTCCCAGAGCCACCCCTGCAGCCCCAGCACAGACATTCCTGAGCTCCTGCAGGGGATGGAGCTCCCAGAGCCACCCCAGCAGTGCCAGCACAGACATTCCTGAGCTCCTCCAGGACCCAGAGCCACCCCTGCAGCTCCAGCAGTGCCAGCACAGACATTCCTGAGCTCCTCCAGGACCCAGAGCCACCCCTGCAGCTCCAGCAGTGCCAGCACAGACATTCCTGAGCTCCTGGAGGGGATGGAGCTCCCAGAGCCACCCCTGCAGCTCCAGCACAGACATTCCTGAGCTCCTGGAGGGCTCCTGCCCAGCAGCTGAATGCAGGAGATCCCTTGGAGCCACCAGGATATCCCAAACCAAAGGCATGGACAGGCACATCCCACTTTGAGTCCATTTCCCAGTTAATCCCAGTTTATTTCCCATCTCATCTGACCCAGGCACGGTCCCATTCACACTTCCAGGGCTAACAGAGCTCCTGGCAGAGCTCCTGACAGGGAAATCCCTCCAAACCTCCCCTGTCCTTGCTGAACTTCACCCCTCTCCTGCTGCTTTTGTCCTTGCCCACCCTGGGGAACTCCTCCTCCTCTTCCCAGGCTCAGTTTCCCATCCTGGTTCCTCTCCCTCCCTTCCCTGCCTCACACAAGCTCTTCCAGCTCTGAATAAATCCCTGAAATTGTGCACTCAGTGCCCTGCTTCCCACCAGAACCTTGATCCCTGCCTCCCACCCATCTGATTCCCTGCTCCCTCCACCCCTCCCATGTCCCTGCTGGGATCTGTCCCTGGGCAGCATCACAGGGATGGGGGAAAAGGAACCTCATGGAGAAAACCACACCAGAGGAACCTTCCAGGCCTCGGCAGGGAGGGATTTACAGCCTGAGGGGGATCCTGAACACACCAATCCCACCTGGAAGCAGCTGAGGAAGAGCTCCAGGAAATGCCTGGGAGCAGGAAAAGGCTGGAGGCAGGAAAAGCCTGGAAGAAGAAAAAGCCTGGGAGCAGGAAAAGATCCAGACTGAGCCTGGGGAAAGCATCCTGAGGCATCCTGGAGTTACCAGCAGGAAGGACAAGGAACCACCTGAGGAAGAACTCCAGGGAAAAAAGCCTGGGAGCAGGAAAAGCCTGGGAGCAGGAAAAGATCCAGACCGAGCCTGGGGAAAGCATCCTGAGGCATCCTGGAGTTACACAGCAGGAAACCCCCTGGCCCTGGCACCTCTGAACAGGGAGCAGAGATTCCCCCCAGGAATGAGCCCAGGTCCTGCCCCAGGAGCCCAGGCTGAGGCTCAGGGCAGCTCCTGGGCACTCCCAGCTTCTCAGGGCTCCTGGAAAATCCTGCCCTGCCCTGCCCAAGGCATTCCCACAGCTCTCCCAGGAAATGCAAACACAGATGGCTGTGATGCTGACACTGGGAATGGAATGGGGACACTGGGAATGCCCAGGCTTGGAGAGGGACTGGCACAAGCTGGGAATGGGGACACTGGGAATGCCCCTGGCTTGGAATGGGGACACTGGGAATTGCCCTGCTTTGGAGAGGGACTGGCACAAGATGGGAATGGGGACACTGGGAATGCCCTGGCTTGGAATGGGGACACTGGGAATGCCCTGGCTTGGAATGGGGACACTGGGAATGCCCTGGCTTGGAATGGGGACACTGGAATTGCCCTGCCTTGGAATGGGGACACTGGGAATTGCCCTGGCTTGGAATGGGGACACTGGGAATGCCCTGGCTTGGAATGGGGACACTGGGAATGCCCCTGGCTTGGAATGGGGACACTGGGAATTGCCCTGGCTTGGAGAGGGACTGGCACAAGCTGGGAATGGGGACACTGGGAATGCCCTGCCTTGGAATGGGGACACTGGGAATTGCCCTGGCTTGGAATGGGGACACTGGGAATGCCCTGGCTTGGAATGGGGACACTGGAATTGCCCTGCCTTGGAATGGGGACACTGGGAATGCCCTGCCTTGGAATGGGGACACTGGGAATGCCCAGGCTTGGAGAGGGACTGGCACAAGCTGGGAATGGGGACACTGGGAATGCCCCTGGCTTGGAATGGGGACACTGGAATTGCCCTGGCTTGGAATGGGGACACTGGGAATGCCCCTGGCTTGGAATGGGGACACTGGGAATTGCCCTGCCTTGGAATGGGGACACTGGGAATGCCCCTGGCTTGGAATGGGGACACTGGGAATGCCCTGCCTTGGAATGGGGACACTGGGAATTGCCCTGGCTTAGAATGGGGACACTGGGAATGCCCTGCCTTGGAATGGGGACACTGGAATTGCCCTGGCTTGGAATGGGGACACTGGAATTGCCCAGGCTTGGAGAGGGACTGGCACAAGCTGGGAATGGGGACACTGGGAATTGCCCTGCCTTGGAATGGAGACACTGGAATTGCCCTGCCTTGGAATGGGGACACTGGGAATGCCCCTGGCTTGGAATGGGGACACTGGGAATGCCCCTGCCTTGGAATGGGGACACTGGGAATGCCCCTGGCTTGGAATGGGGACACTGGGAATGCCCTGGCTTGGAATGGGGACACTGGGAATGCCCTGGCTTGGAATGGGGACACTGGAATTGCCCAGGCTTGGAATGGGGACACTGGAATTGCCCTGGCTTGGAATGGGGACACTGGAATTGCCCAGGCTTGGAATGGGGACACTGGAATTGCCCTGCCTTGGAGAGGGACTGGCACAAGCTGGATGTGTGCCCCAGCCCAGCTGCCTGCAGGGAATGGGGCTGGAATGCTGAGCCCTGCCAGGGATTGTTTGGGGCACTGAGCCTGCCCCAAGCCAGGGAATTCCACAGGTGCCAGGGAACTGGGCAGGTGCCAGGGAATTCCACAGGTGCCAAGGAATTCCACAGGTGCCAGGGAATTCCACAGGTGCCAGGGAACTGGGCAGGTGCCAGGGAATTCCACAGGTGCCAAGGAATTCCACAGGTGCCAGGGAACTGGGCAGGTGCCAGGGAATTCCACAGGTGCCAAGGAATTCCACAGGTGCCAGGGAACTGGGCAGGTGCCAGGGAATTCCACAGGTGCCAGGGAATTCCACAGGTGCCAGGGAATCTGGAAGGTGCCAAGGAATTCCAGAGGTGCCAGGGAATCTGGAAGGGTGCCATGGGAATTCCACAGGTGCCAGAGAACTTGGCAGGTGCCAGGGAATAGAACAGGTGCCAGGGAACTGGGCAGGTGCCAAGGAATTCCAGAGGTGACAGAGAATTGGGCAGGTGCCAGGGAATTCCAGAGGTGCCAGGGAATTCAGTTACTCTGGAAAGAAATCAGGAAAAACTGGCTGGAATAAGTACCAAGAATTGGGAATACCATGGAAAATCTGGTGCTGGCAGGGAGCTCCTGCCCTGCTGGAGCAGCCAGAGCAGAGACCTCACTGCTCTCTGACACCACAAACTCTGGAAACCCCTCAGGGATCTTCCAGATGGAACAGGACCTGGAACCTGCCTGCAGGATGAGGAGCAACTTTGGAAAACATCAATACCAGGAGAAACTCCCAAATATAACCATTGGGAGAAATTCCAGAACATAAACACCAGGAGAAATCCCAAATATAAACACCAGGAGAAACTCCCAAACAGAAATAACCAGGAGAAATCCCCAGAGAGAACCACCAGGAGAAATCAGAAACACCAGGAGAAGGCCCCTGCATGGGGTACAGGTGACTGGGAAAGTCCCTGAGCACTGGGAGCAGCTTGGAACCAGCCAGAGGCACAGCCAGAGCCATCCCAGAGACATCCAAGACCCCTCCAAAATCCATCCAAGACCCCTCCAAAATCCATCCAAGACCCATCCAAAATCCATCCAAGATCCAGCCAAGATCCATCCAAAATCCATCCAAGATCCATCCAAAATCCATCCAAGATCCAGCCAAGATCCATCCAAGATCCATTCAAGATCCATCTAAGCTCATCCAAGATCATCCAAAATCCATCCAAGATCCATCCAAGATCCAAGGTCCATCCAAGATCCATTCAAGATCTATCCAAGATCCATCCGAGATCATCCAAGATCTATCAAAGATCAGCCAAGATCCATCCAAGATCATCCAAGATCCAAGGTCCATCCAAGATCCATCCAAGATCCATCCAAGACCCATCCAAAATCCATCCCAGGTCTCTCCAAGGTCTGTCTTTACCCAGTGCATCCCTCATAGCCCCAATCCAGGAGGCAGGAGCTGAAGGTGCCCCAAGCCATGGGGCAGGAGCTGATGGATCCCCAAGCCATGGGGCAGGAGCTGAAGGTGCCCCAAGCCATGGGGCAGGAGCTGATGGATCCCCAAGCCATGGGGCAGGAGCTGAAGGTGCCCCAAGCCATGGGGCAGGAGCTGATGGATCCCCAAGCCATGGGGCAGGAGCTGATGGATCCCCAAGCCATGGGGCAGGAGCTGAAGGCTCCAGAGCCCAGAGGAAGCTGCAGAAAGGAGCAGTTTCCCCCTGCACCCCCCTGGCAGGTGCCCTCACGTACCTGACCTCCCGGGGGTGGCCTTGGCCTTGAGCAGGACGTGCTGGCTGGAGGGCAGGGCCATGCCCGGCCCCATGCCCGCCCGGCACTGCTGCTGCTGCTGCTGCTTCTGCTGCTGCTGCTTCAGGGCCTGCAGGGACACACAGGGGACACACAGAGGGATCAGCCACCCCACAGCCCGGGGGGCACAGCAGTGGGCACAGAGCACAGGGCCTGCCCACCCTGTGCCAGGGAACAATTCCTCATTGCCAAGATCCCACCCAGCCCTGCCCTCTGGCACTGGGAGCCATTCCCTGGCTCCTGTCCCTCTGTCCCTTGTCCCCAGTCCCTCTCAGCTCTCCTGGAGCCCCTTCAGGCCCTGCCAGGGGCTCCAGGATCTCCCCAGAGCTCAGTTTTTCCCTTGCACCCCCCAGATCTGCAGCCCACAGGATTTGTGTGCTGAGAATCAGAAGCCCAGCCCGGAGCCCTGGCAGGCAGCAGCACCTTGGGATCCCAGGATCCCAGCTGGGCTGGGTGGGGAGGGAGCTCAGAGCCCCCCAGTGCCACCCCTGCCATGGCAGGGACACTGCCACTGTCCCAGGGTGTGCCAGTGTCCAGCCTGGCCCTGGGCACTGCCAGGGATCCAGGGTGGGCACCCTGTGCCAGCCAGGGCCTGCCCATCCTGAAGGGAGGGAACTCGTCAGGTGCCAGGGAATTCCCAGAGGTGCCAAGGAATTCCAGAGGTGCCAGGGAACTCGTCAGGTGCCAGGGAATTCCAGAGGTGCCAAGGAATTCCAGAGGTGCCAGGGAACTCGTCAGGTGCCAGGGAATTGCAGAGGGAATTCCTCCCCTGAAGGGAAGAGCCCCTGGGGATGCTGGGGGAACATTTTCCAGCCAGGATTAACGAGGGCTGGGGAATGCAGAGCCTGTAATTATTCATTAATATCCTGCTCAATCAGTGGGAAGCCATTTTCTGGGGATGCAGATGGGAGTCCAGAGGGAAGCCTGGCTGCAGTGACAGCCCAGCCTCCCTGGGCAATCAGCACCAGGGGAACAGAACATTCCCAAAAGCTGGCATCTCCTCTGGCATCTCCTCTGGCACCAGCTCAGCTCCCGGGGCTGGAGCCACAGCTCCTGTTCACCCTTCCCTTCCCCTCCTGCTCTCCTCAGGGACAGCCCCTGGGGATGGAGATCCCTCCCCAGGACTGGGCACCTCTGGAATTCTCTAGAATTCCATCCCGAGTGCTGCTTCTCTGCCAGAGAGAGCCAGGGACACAGGCTGGGCTGGAGAGCAAATCCTGCTGGGACAGCTGGAGATTCCATCTGCACCTGAGCCACGGCTCCTCACACACACTCCCTGTGCCAAGGAGAAAATTCCACCCAGTGGAGGGGTTTTGCTTGGAGAAAATCTGAGATTTCTCAATTTTGAGATGGATTTGAGGTCAAAATTTTGAGATTTTGAATGCTGAGATTTTGAGATTTTTGATATTTTTGAGATTTCCCAATTATGAGAATGATTAAAGATCAAACTATTGAGATTTTGAATTTTGAGATTTTTCAGATTTCCCAATTTTCAGACTGATTTGAGATCAAAATATTGAGATTTTGATATTTTTGAGATTTTTCATATTTCCCAATTTTGAGACTGATTTGAGATCAAACTATTGAGATTTTGAATTTTGAGATTTTGCAATTTTGAACTTCGAGATTTTGATATTTTTGAGATTTTTGAGATTTCCCAATTTTGAGACTGATTTGAGATCAAAACATTGAGCTTTTGAATTCTGAGATTCTGAACATTGAAATTTTGAATTTTGAGGTTTTGATATTTTGATATTTTTGAGATTTTCCAATTCTGGGGGCCCAAGCAGTGCAGCTGGGGGAACACCTGTGAGCCCCACTCAGGGGGAATAACTCAGCTGGAATTCCCCATCATGGAATTACTGCTCTCCTTCCTTCTCCTGTCCATGGAATTCCTGCTCTCCTTCCTTCTCCTGTCCATGGAATTCCTGCCCTTCTTCCTCCTTCTCCTGTCCATGGAATTCCTGCTCTCCTCCCTCCTCCTGCCCATGGAATTCCTGCTCTCCTTCCTTCTCCTGTCCATGGAATTCCTGCTCTCCTTCCTTCTCCTGCCCATGGAATTCCTGCCCTCCTTCCTTCTCCTCCTGCCCATGGAATTCCTGCTCTCCTTCCTTCTCCTGTCCATGGAATTCCTGCCCTCCTTCCTTCTCCTCCTGCCCATGGAATTCCTGCTCTCCTTCCTTCTCCTGCCCATGGAATTGCTGCTCTTCTTCCTCTTTTTCCAGACTCTCTGTCCATGGAATTCCTGCTCTCCTTCCTTCTCCTGTCCATGGAACTCCTGCCCCCCTTCCTTCTCCTGTCCATGGAATTCCTGCTCTCCTTCCTTCTCCTGCCCATGGAATTGCTGCTCTTCTTCCTCTTTTTCCAGACTCTCTGTCCATGGAATTCCTGCTCTCCTTCCTTGTCCTGTCCATGGAACTCCTGCTCTCCTTCCTTCTCCTGTCCATGGAATTCCTGCTCTCCTTCCTCCTCCTGTCCATGGAATTCCTGCTCTCCTTCCTTCTCCTGTCCATGGAATTCCTGCCCTCCTTCCTTCTCCTGCCCATGGAATTCCTGCTCTCCTTCCTCCTCCTGTCCATGGAATTCCTGCCCCCCTTCCTTCTCCTGTCCATGGAATTCCTGCTCTCCTTCCTTCTCCTGCCCATGGAATTCCTGCTCTCCTTCCTTCTCCTGCCCATGGAATTCCTGCTCTCCTTCCTCCTCCTCCTGTCCATGGAATTCCTGCTCTCCTTCCTTCTCCTGCCCATGGAATTGCTGCTCTTCTTCCTCTTTTTCCAGACTCTCTGTCCATGGAATTCCTGCTCTCCTTCCTTCTCCTGTCCATGGAACTCCTGCCCCCCTTCCTTCTCCTGTCCATGGAATTCCTGCTCTCCTTCCTTCTCCTGCCCATGGAATTGCTGCTCTTCTTCCTCTTTTTCCAGACTCTCTGTCCATGGAATTCCTGCTCTCCTTCCTTGTCCTGTCCATGGAACTCCTGCTCTCCTTCCTTCTCCTGTCCATGGAATTCCTGCTCTCCTTCCTCCTCCTGTCCATGGAATTCCTGCTCTCCTTCCTTCTCCTGTCCATGGAATTCCTGCCCTCCTTCCTTCTCCTGCCCATGGAATTCCTGCTCTCC